>NC_068364.1:30880358-31182858 GCF_020536995.1 Dreissena polymorpha
GATTTCATTGACACTTATTTTTGTGATTTCAGACGCAAGTTGCTTCAGTCTTTGGCCCCCAACAAACGACAGCTACGAATGTGGGACCCAGAGCTGATTGCAATGAAGCAGAGGGCCCTGGTCTCCCAGATTTATGGTAAAACATGCCTAAGAATGCCTTTTAAACTTTGTAATTATATATTTTAAAAACTTTTTTATTCTTAATATACAGAGGACAATCCTTAATTTTGTTTCATATAAAACTTTCCATATTGCTAATTTTGTTAGCTCAGCTGTTTTTGGAGAAAATCCGAGGTATTGTCATAGCCAGCTTTTCCGCAGTCTGGCATCGTGCTAAAACCTTTACATTGGCTCTAAAATCAAAGTGCTTCCACCTACAGCTTTGAAACTTTATATGTAGCTGCACCTTGATGAGTTCTACACGCCACACCCATTTTTGGGTCACTAGGTCAAAGGTCAAGATCACTGTGACCAAAAATTAAAAAATTCTGACAAGCTTTCATTTATTCAAAACTGCACCCGCAGCCGAGCATTGGCACTCGCTATGTGTTGCTCTTGTTTGAATCTTGTTCTCAAGTACCTTACTTGGACAATGATATTATGAAAGATGCGCTTTGGGAAAACTGGGCTAAATACATAATATGTTGTATCAGATTAGCCTGTGAAGTCCACACAGGCTTATCTGGGATGACACTTTCTGTCTAAACTGGAGTTTTGCTAAGAAGAGACCTTTTTTTTTGGAAAAATTGTTGGACTG
Organism: Dreissena polymorpha; assembly: GCF_020536995.1. NCBI lineage: Eukaryota > Metazoa > Mollusca > Bivalvia > Myida > Dreissenidae > Dreissena > Dreissena polymorpha. The sequence goes on from NC_068364.1 coordinate 30,881,116, forward strand.
AACATTCTAATTTGGGACAACACTTAACACGCATGCATTTAGCCCTGTTTTCCCAGAATTAGACTCAAATGCTCATTGTTATTAATCATTAAGTAATTATCCTAATTAAAATTCATAATCTTAATTTGAATTATTTTTTAGCTCACCTGAGCACAACGTGCTCACTGTGAGCTTTTGTGATCACTTTTTGTCCGTCGTCAACATTTTGCCTTGTGAACACTCTAGAGGCCACATTTATTGTCCGATCTTTATGAAACTTGGTCAGAACATTTGTCCCATTGATACCTCGACTGAGTTCGAAACTGGGTAATGCTAGGTCAAAAACTAGGTCACTAGATCAAAAAAAAGAAAAACCTTGTGAACACTGTAGAAGTCACGTTTGATGCCAAATCTTCATGTAACTTTGTCACTTTTGGTGGAAACATTGGTTTCATTGATATCTTGGCCGAGTTCGAAAATGGTCCAGATCGGCGAAAAAACATGGCCACCAGGGGGCTGGGCAGTTTTCTCAATATGTATATAGTGAAAACTTGTGAACACCCTTGAAGTCACATTTTTGGTCCAATCATCATGAAATTTGGTCAGAAGATGTGTTTTCTGGATATGACGGTTGACTTTGATAATGGCTCATTTGCTTGAAAAACATGGCTGCCAAGGGGCGGGGCATTTTTCCTTATATGGCTATATATGGCTATAGTAAAATCTTGTTAACACTCTAGAGGCCACATATATTTCTGATCTTCATGAAACTTGCTCAGAAGATTCATCCCAATAATATCTTGGACGAGTTCGAAAATGATACCGGTTGGTTGAAAAACATGGCTGCCAGGGGGCGGGGCATTTTTCTTATATGGCTTTAGTAAAGCCTTGTTAACACTCTAGAGTCCACATTTATTTTCCGATCTTCATGAAGCTTGCTCAGAAGATTTTTTCCAATAATATCTTGGATGAGTTAAAAAATGGTAACCTTTGCTTGAAAAACTGGCTGCCAAGGGGCGGGGCATTTTTCCTTATATGGCTATATATGGCAATAGTAAAATCTTGTTAACACTCTAGAGGCCACATTTATTATCCAATCTTCATCCCAATAATATCTTGGAAGAGTTAAAAATGATGCCGTTTGGTTGAAAAAAATTGCCGCCAGGGTGCAGTGCATTTTCCTTATATGGCTATAGTAAAACCTTGTTAACACTCTAGAAAAACATGGCTACCAAGGGGCGGGGCATTTTTCCTTATTTGGTTATATATGGCAATAGTAAAATCTTGTTAACACTCTAGAGGCCACATTTATTATCCAATCTTCATCCCAATAATATCTTGGAAGAGTTAAAAAATTGGAAGAGTTGGTTGAAAAACATGGCCGCCAGGGGGCGGGGCATTTTTCCATATATGGCTATAGTAAAACTTTGTTAACACTCTAGAAAAACGTGGCTGCCAAGGGGCGGGGCATTTTTCCTTATATGGCTATATATGGCAATAATAAAATCTTGTTAACACTCTAGAGGCCACATTTATTATCCAATCTTCATCAATAATATCTTGGAAGAATTAAAAAATGACCGCCAGGGTGCGGGGTATTTTTCCTTATATGGCTATAGTAAAACCTTTTTAACGCTCTAGAGGCAACATTTATTGTCCAATCTTTATGGTCAGAAGATTGGTCTCAATGATATCTTGGATGTGTTTGAAAATAATTATGTTTGCTTGAACAACATGGCTTCCAAGGGGCAGTCTTCATGAAAATTGGTCAGAAGATTTGTCCCAATAATATCTTGTTATCTCAGTTGAGGGACTTTGGGCCTTTCAGGCCCTCTTGTTATTAGATTTTTCTTTGTCTGGAAACTAGAGTTTTTCAAGCAAAAACAAATATGTTTTAACTATATATAGCTTAATTAAATGATGTCCTACATTAGCCTTGTTCTGCGAAACCAGGGCTTAAAAAATGGCTTAACTTTTGTCTCAGAAGAGCCTGTGCAGTCCACTTAGGCCAATTTTGGGAAAAAACTTAAAATGCACATGCATTAAGCCTGGTTTAACTAAAGCGAGGCTCAATTACTACAGTGGAAACCCTCTAAACCGGATCCTCTCTATACCGGAATCCTCTCTAAACCGGACAAATTGTCCAGTCTCATTTTTTTCCCTATAAAACCATGCGTAAAATATCTCCTCAAGACTGGAATCCCCTCAATTCCGAATACTGGTCATTCTTTGGATCCAAATTGGGTCATTCCATACGTAATTATACCCCTCTAAACCGCTCAGGGCCGGTTTATCGCACCTCAGACCTAGTGTCGAAAAGTTGTGAATAGCGGATTAAAGACGCGTGAAATTAATAAAGGTGGTCGAAAATTTGTAAACTGTAAAAATCGCAAACCAATTTAAAGATACTTGTCCTGTGATGTACATATCGATCAATAGAGGTGATAATACTGATTATAATTACTGATAACAAACATAGAGTTCTGTAGTGTGTTGAATAATGGGTGGCTGTGTCGTTGGAAGATGTTTTTCAGTGTAAAAAGGAACCAAATTCACCTAAAAAATGCATACATGTGTGAAATTGTTTGTTTTTCAGGGTGCACTGTTTGTTTTATGTTGTGAATGATATTGCTTTCGAATCAATAGATTAAGTGACATGTGTTGTTCTTATGTGATGCAGTATCAATAAATATTATATGTAAATAAACTATTTAATTTTGCTAAAGGTGTTTTTTTCCACATCAGCTATGTAATTGAGCTTCTGAAAGTAAAATAGCCCCTCAAACCGGAATCCTCTCTAAACTGGAATTTCCTCTTGGTCCCAGGGATGTCCGGTTTAGAGGGGTTCCACTGTATAACAAAAACTTGTTATCTAAATTTAATTTACTGTTAATTTGATTCTTTCTTTCTTCTGGGAACTGGCTTGAACCAGAAAAAATATGCTTTGACAAATTTAGCACAAAATAAATTGACACTTTTCCGCTTAGATACGCATTGTGACGGTCTCTTAGAAAATCTAATTTAAATGAATTTAGACCTTTCTTACTAGATTTAAGTGTTTTTAAGCTTCATTTCAACACTAAAATACTGATGAGCAGCAAATAGCATAAAACCAGAACAGACTGCGAGTGAGTTTCTCGTTGGCAGTTCTGGTTTTATACTTGTGGCATAAAGCCGTTTTCACTTTGCTTCTGAGCCGGAAAGGGCTATGATCACTTTTAAAAATGTTTCATCACGTTAAATCATGAATTAATTTTTCTAACGCACAAATCAAGAGCTGAATGTGATTTACTGTTGTTTTGTATGCCGCCGGATCGAATGATCGGGGTTATATTGTTTTTGGCCTGTCTGTCTGTCATTCTGTCTCACAACTTTTACCTTGGTCATAACTTTTGCAATATTGAAGATAGAAACTTGATATTTGGCATGCATGTGTATCTCATGGAGCTGCACATTTTGAGTGGTGAAAGGTCAAGGTCACCCTTCAAGGCCAAAGGTCAAATATATGGGGACATAGTGTTTCACAAACACATTGCTTGTTTCTTCTGGAAACTGGCCTACACTGAAACAAATAATTAACTACCGTTCTTTACCATGTATTATGTGCATTATATGGTGTATTATTAATGAAAATCCGTTATGGATGGTTACTTTAGCCCATTGAATTTCTGGCGAATTATCAGTCCGAATAGTGTTGTGTCAATATATATCCTTTTATAATTAAAATGTTTGAGTTATAAAGCTGAGCGTTGTAGATAGTTTACATTACAGTAAATGAAAGGATGTTGTATATTGTTTTTGCAGGAGAGCAAATTGCAGCACCGTTCTGGCACCCGAACATGTTGCGTCCCCAGAGACCATATTGGGCTAAACTGGCCCCATCTTCTGCCGGTAGGTAACCTTGGGATGTATAGCAATAACATTGTGACCTATAGCAATGTCCTTGTGACACATAGCTATTACCTTGTGACCCATAACAAATGACATTATGACCCATAGGAACAACCTTGTGACCAATTACAGATTACCTTGTGACCCATAGCAACATTCTTGTGACCCATAACAAATTACCTTGTAACCCATAGCAACAACCCTGTGACCCATATCAAATTACCTTGTGACCCATAGCAAAGACCTTGTGACCCATAACACATTACTTTGTGACCCATAGCAATGACCTTGTGACCCATAACAAATTACCTTGTGGCCCATAGCAACAACCTTGTAACCCATAAATTACCTTGCAACCCATAGCAACAACCTTGTGACCCATAACAAATTACCTTATGACCCATAGCAACAACATTGTTAACCATAACACATTACCTTGTGACCCAAATCAATGACCTTGTAAACCATAGCAATGACCTTATAACCTTTTCTAGGTCACAGCCTTTTTTTGTATATATGGCATAAGATATTAGACACATTAAACAAGCCACATGTTACATGAAAGTGGTTGAATAATTATGTCTTTGCCTCTTCATAGTTTGCAAATTTGTTATTTTATTTAGCAGATCTTCTAGTGTATAATGGCGTGTGGCACATTTCACATGTTCATGGGTTCGATCCCCTATCAGAAAGCGTTCCCTTGATCTTTCCAACAACACAAGTACTTGTTCTACCCAGGAATCGGACTTGAGTAACAATAAGCTCATGGCTTCTGGTTCTATCAATTTCTGAAAAAATACTTTTTATCCCAGGAAATAAAAGAGAGTACTTATAAACCTCAGATTTTCTATAAAATGAAGCGACAATAGCTAGGTTTAAGCTCAAACTAAACCTCCATTGTGTCATTTCATGGCATTATTTGACCTGAGTCATGCAAAAATGGGTCTTATGCCATATGCGGCCAGCGTAGCCCCTGACCATAATGGGCATCCATTTAGTCTAGTCAGGAGTTATCCTAGTGTTGGCTATTAAGACCATAAGGCTCTGCGTGACAGTAGCGGATGAACAGGCTGGTCTGGAGCTATCTTGCATAAGACCCATTTTCGCGCGATGCAGACATTTTTTGTTTAAATTCATTGCTCTAGTTTTTGTATATGCTGTAAATGTTGCTGCTGCCTTTTGCTTGAAGATACTCAATTTGCTGAAGATCGGGCGGAAATATTTCGTTTTTGAGAGCGTAAGGATTTCGTGACGTAGTTTTTAATCCGTGATAATTTGTGTTTCTGTCTGTGCAGTAACATTTTTGTTTGAAAACCAACGTCAAAGTTTGAGAAAGCAGTGGTGAAATTGCTCTGAAAAAACTAGTTCAAATGTGTTTCATTAACCCAAGTTTACGAACTGGTTAACACGGGAGCTTGTGTAGTGTTTTTTTCACCATTTTTGGAATGGGGCCAGGTCCCTTTGGATTGGGAAAAATTGTGTCATTTTGACCTAAATTGGGAAATACTAATGCTTCAAAAAATGAGAATTAAAGTCTTTTAAATATTATATTTAATAAGGTGTAATGTAGAGCTGGATGGGAGATTAACTAAATGTTGAGATCTAAATTAAAAAGTAAAATAAACTTTTTTGTTTAAACCTTCAATTGGGAATTTTTAGGTCCTATTTGGGAAAAATATATACTTTATACGGCCTCCATTTTAAAAAAAAAACAAAAAACACTGATGCTTGTTCAAATTGATTCTGTACAATGCTTTAATGTGTTACTGTACAATCATTATTATTTGAGGACATTAATATTCGTTGATTTAGTGGCTTGCCCAGTACACAAATTTTTCACAAATACGTCATGAAATGACAAAGGCATATTCCCTTATATGAGCCTTGTTCTGTTAAAACTGGGCTTAATGCATGTGCTTTAAGTGTCATCCCAGATTAGCCTGTGCAGTGCGCACAGGCTAATCAGGGAAGACACTTTCCACCTAAATTGTATTTTTGCTAAGAAGAGACTTCATTTTTACGAAATATTCATAAAAGCGGAAAGTGTTGCCCCTGATTAGCCTGTGTGGACTGCACAGGCTAATAGGGAACGACACTTTGCGCACATGCATTGTGCCCAGTTTTCTCTTAATTATTTTCTCAAAAATAAAAAATCCACAGATTTACATGTCCAAGAAAAAGTAATTTTCTTAAAAACTACGAAATGTCATGCAGACTAATGTAAATGATTATAGAGTACTTTTGATCAGTTTACTTAAAACTTGTACATTTTGCTTCTCAGTTCAAACCTGTAGAAAAGGAGATGCAAAAATTGGAAACATCCATATTTTGTGCTGAGATATGCAAAATGCGAACTTCTGTATTTGTGGGTTTGTGGAAATGCTATGTTGTTTGTTATTGTTTTGCTTTACTTTACTATGTTTTTTTGTTAATTGTCAGCTGCTATTGCATGCTTAATATAAATAATATATAAGGTTGCTGATTAATAAATAACCTTGTTTAGTGCAAATGCTTTCTAACCCGTCTAACATTGCAGCTTTGTCATACAACTTCGCCATAGACCAATATCATCCATTGGTGGCCAAAAAAGGCTCTATGCCGTCCCCATTCCTCGACGAAAAGGGTTACCCGAAGGAATTCATTTGGCAGATGATAGATGAGGATGAGCTGCAAGGTGACTCTCAATTCTGTTTTAAGAAAAGTGGGCTTAATGCATGTGCGTAAAGTTTCGTCCCAGATTAGCCTGTGCAGTCCGCACAGGCTAATCAGGGACAACACTTTCAGCCTTAACTGGATTTTCGTGTAGAAGAGACTTCCTTTAAACGGAAAATGTCATAAAATCTGAAAGTGTCTTCCCTGATGAGCCTGTGCAGACTGCACAGGCTAATCTGGGACGACACTTTACACACATGCATTATGCCCAGTTTTCTCAGAACACGACTCAAGGTGACTCTAAAATCTGTTTTGCACTTTCCAGTTTACACCCATTATTGTCTACTTCATTTTTTACTTGTTTTAAGTTGTTACTCCATTTTGCGCTTAATCCCATGAGTGTTTACTTCATTTTTAATTTACTTGATATGTTTCTCCATTTTGCACTTAACATCCCCCCCCCCTATTATTGTTTACTTCATTTTGTTACTCCATTTTGCACTTAACCCCCATGAGTGTTCACTTCATTTTTCACTTGACTGAATGTGTTACTTCATTTTGCCCTTAACCCCCCTATTATTGTTTACTTAATTTTTCACTTGACTTCATTTGTTACCCCATTTTATGCTTTACCCTATTGTTGTAGACTGCATTTGTCCCATTACCATTGCAATATAAAAAAGATCTCAGCCTCATATTCTGTTAAAACCAGATGCTCTGTACACCTTAGCTTTTATCCTATTGAAAATATTGTTCTCTTGTCCCTTTCTTATTAAGACCTTTGTACTTAAAGCTTTTGCCGTTAAATTCTTGCTGTTTGCCCAAATTAAATCTCACGAAAAAAAAAACATTTGCACTTTACCTTCTATAATGTTATAATACTTTGCTTCTTTCTGTCAATCATAATTAAAACATTTGCACTCAAACTATGTTAAAATCTCTAAATTCTCTGTTTTCCCTCAATCTTAAATAACTTTTTGATTTATTTTAACCCCCAATCTCTAAGCATAACTTTTTTCAAGCATGTGAAAATCTTTTGTACTTTAATTACCCCTATTCCTTTGAAAATATTTTGCAGTATGCTCCAAAATATTGTAAGAATTATGTGCATTTTTGCCCAAACATGATGAATGTTATGAAAATATTTCCCACCCCTTAACTTCACGTCTATGTTTGTTTTCGAATAATGTGTTTAAGTGTTGATTATTTTGTCAGTACTTTAAGAGCAAAGATCTTCTTAATTATTTGGTTAACTGCAACAGTAAGACATCTTTTTAATTAACTTTGTGTGTGATTCTCGTGTTAATTTTCTAGACTCAGAAGGTAATACATCACCTGGGATAAATCTTGTTAAAGGGTTTTCTGGTGTTAAAAAAAATGCTCAAGTTTGCAGCTTTGTTGGAAATGGTGGTTTATGGAGTTAGCTTAGAGTGGTTTATTTGATTTTTAGCTCACCTGAGCACAACGTGCTCATGGTGAGCTTTTGTGATCACCTTTTGTCCGTTGTGCGTTGTGCGACGTCAACATTTGCCTTGAGGCCACATTTATTGTCCAATCTTCATGAAATTTGGTCAGAAGATTGGTCTCAATGATATCTTGGATGAGATCGAAAATGGTAACGTTTGCTTGAAAAACATGGCTGCCAAAGGGCAGGGCATTTTTCCTTATATGGCTATATATGGCTATAGTAAAATCTTGTTCACTCTCTAGACGCCACAGTTTTTGTCCAATCTTTATGAAATTTGGTCAGGAGATTGGTCTCAATGATATCTTGGATGAGTTGGAAAATGGTAACATTTGCTAGAAAAACATGGCTGCCAAGGGGCGGGGCATTTTTCCTTATATGGCTATAGTGAAATCTTGTTAACTCTCTAGAGGCCACATTAATTGTCCGATCTTCATGAAACTTGGTGAGAAGATTCATCCCAATGATATCTTGGACGAGTTCCAAAGTGATGCCGGTTGGTTGAAAAACATGGCTGCCAGGGGGAGGGGCATTTTTCCTTATATGGCTATAGTAAAACCTTGTTAATACTCTAGAGGCCAAATTTTTTTTCCGATCTTCATGAAATTTAGTGAGAAGATTGGTCTCAATGATATCTTAGATAAGTTAGAAAATGGTAACGTTTGCTTGAAAAACATGGCTGCTTAGGGGCGGGGCATTTTTCCTTATATGGCTATAAATGGCTATAGTAAAATCTTGCTAACTCTCTACAGGCTACATTTATTGTCCGATCTTCATGAAACTTGGTCAGAAGATTTATCCCAATAATATCTTGTAAGAGTTCGAAAATGATGCCTGTTGGTTGAAAAACATGGCTGCCAGGGGGCGCGGCATTTTTCCATATATGGCTATAGTAAAACCTTGTTTACACTCTAGAGGCCACATTTATTGTCCAATCTTCATGAAATTTGGTCAGAAGATTGGTCTAGATGATATTTTGTATGAGTTCGAATATGGTAACGTTTGCTTGAAAAACATGGCTGCCAAGGGGCGGAGCATTTTTCCTTATATGGCTATATATGGCTATAGTAAAATCTTGTTAACTCTCTAGAGGCCACATTTATTGTCTGATCTTCATGAAACTTGGTCAGAAGATTCATCGCATTAATATCTTGGACGAGTTCAAAATGATGCTGGATGGTTGAAAAACATGGCCGCCAGGGAGCGGGGCATTTTTCCTTATATGGCTATAGTAAAGCCTTGTTAAAACTCTAGAGGCCACATTTATTGTCCAATCTTCATGAAATTTGGTCAAAGATTGGTTTCAATGATATCTTAGATGAGTTCCAAAATGGTAATGTTTGCTTGAAAAACATGGATGCCAAGGGGCGGGGCATTTTTCCTTATATGGCTATATATGGCTATAGTAAAATCTTGTTAACTCTCTAGAGGCCACATTTATTGTCCGATCTTCATGAAACATGGTCAGAAGATTCATCCAAATAATATCTTGGATGAGTTCGAAAATGATGCTGGTTGGTTGAAAAACATAGCCACCAGGGGGCGGGACATTTTTCCTTATATGGCTATAGTAAAACCGTGTTAACACTCTAGAGGCCACATTTATTTTCCGATTTTCATGAAACTTGGTCAGGAGATTTGTCCCAATAATATCTTGTAATCTCAGGTGAGCGACTTTGGGCCTTTCAGGCCCTCTTGTTCATATTGAAGTGTTGTTGTTTTTTTAATTGCACCATTTTTAGCTCATCTATTTTTTGAAAAAAAATTATGAGCTATTGTCATCACCTTGGCGTCGGCGTTGGCGTTGGCGTTGGCGTTGGCGTTGGCGTCGGCGTCCGGTTAAGTTTTGCGTTTAGGTCCACTTTTCTCAGAAAGTATCAATGCTATTGCATTCAAACTTGGTACACTTACTTACTATCATGAGGGGACTAGGCAGGCAAAGTTAGATAACTCTGGCGTGCATTTTGACAGAATTATGTGCCCTTTTTGTACTTAAAAAATTGCAAATTTTGGTTAAGTTTTGCGTTTAGTTCCACTTTTCTCAGTAAGTATCAATGCTATTGCATTCAAACTTGGTACACTTACTTACTATCATGAGGGGACTGGGCAGGCAAAGTTAGATAACTCTGGCATGCATTTTGACAGAATTATGTGCCCTTTTTATACTTAGAAAATTGACAATTTTGGTTAAGTTTTGTGTTTAGGTCCATTTTATTCCTTAAGCATCAAAGCTATTGCTTTCATACTTGCAACACTTACTAACTATCATAAGGGGACTGTGCAGGCAAAGTAATGTAACTCTGACTGGCATTTTGACAGAATTATGTGCCCTTTTTATACTTAGAAAATTGAAAATTTGATTAAGTTTTGTGTTTAGGTCCACTTTATTCCTACAGTATCAAAGCTATTGCTTTCATACTTGCAAGATTTATGAACTATCATAAGGGGACGGTGCAGGCAAAGTTATGTAACTCTGACTGGCATTTGGACGGAATTATGGGCCCTTTATACTTAGAAAATTGAAAATTTGGTTAAGATTTATGTTTTGGTCACTTTACCCCTAAAGTATCATAGATATTGCTTTCATACTTGGAACACTCACAAACTATCATAAGGGTACAGTAAAAGGACAAGTTGCATAACTCTGGTTGTCATTGTTACGGAATTATGGCCCTTTTTTGACTTAGTAACTTTTAATATATGGTTAAATTTTGTGTTTCGATCCACTCGAAGTATCAAGGCTATTGCTTTCAAACTTCAAATACTTACATGCTATCATGAGGTTACTGTACCTGGCAACTTGAATTTTACTTTGACCTTTGAATGACCTTGACTCTCAAGGTCAAATTATTAAATTTTGCTAAAATTGCCATAACTTCTTTATTTATGATTAGATTTGATTGATACTTTGATGAAACTACTCTTACCTGACATACCACAATAGACTTCACCCAAACCATCCCCCGTGCCCTCCCCCCCCTCCCCCCCCTCCCCCCCCCCCCTAATTTTTTTTTTTTTTTTTTTTTTTTATAAGATCATCTCACAAATGACCACCACACCCTCACACTATACCCCCACCCCACCCCCCCACCCCCCCCCCCCCAAATTTTTTTTTTGATTTTTTTTTTTTTTTTTTTTTTTTTTTTTTTTTTTAAGATCATCTCACAAATTATCACCACACCCCTCACACTATACCCCCCCCCCCCCCCCCCGATTTTTTTTTTTTTTTTTTTTTTTTTTTCGCTTTTTTGGAAGATAATGTAATAAATGTCCACAACCCCACACTATACACCCCTCTTCACTCCACTCCTCCCTCCTTTGTGATTGAAAATGAGAGTCCCTTCACCTTTAAAAAGAAAATAGATGAGCGGTCTGCACCCGCAAGGCGGTGCTCTTGTTATTTAATAGGATTCGTGCCATTTTTGCACACAAAGTTTGTAATTTGCATCTTGTTTGCTGAAAATATTATACATATTCTGTGAAAAACCCTTAAAATTCTCTTATTATACATTTTTAGAAAAGACGCAAGCAAAGGGTAGAAAGGGGGTAAGACTGCGCCTTGCTGGAATTGCTGGCATACTGCATATGCTGCTTTAATAGCATCTGCTAGCAAATGCATTAAGTCTACAATACATGAGGCACTTCATGCGATAATGGGTCTTATGCAATATGCACCCCCCCCCTTTGCTCCAGACCAGTCTTCGGATTGGCACAGTCTGGTCAGACAGTGACCACAGAAGCTTGCTTGCGTTTATTGCAGACAGCGTAGCCCCTGACCAGACTGCACAATTGCATAGGCTGGGCTGGAGCTATGCTGACCTCATTTGGCATAAGAACCATTTTGCATAACATGGGTTATACATTTAATTTGCTATCTTACTACATATAAAGTTGATTTTCTTCACTGAATGCTTCATAATATACTATTCTTTGTAATTCATAAAACATTGTTGCGATCTATTATACTGTTTCTACCTATAACATACAAGCTTGCTACAAAGTTACATTGTCAGCTCGATCTGCAACTGTTGAATTTACTTGCTATGTCTTTTGGTGTGATGGTGTGACTAGTTAATTGCAGTATATTAGTTAGATAATTAGTAGCTGGGATTTGACTTAATAATGTAAAGTATTTTATTAAAATATATTAAATCATAATTATATTTGTATAATCTCTGTTAAAAAGTATAGATGGGTGTACTGGAATCACTATAGATGTCTGTCTCTCTGTCTGTCCATCTGTCTGTAGACACAAGTTTGTGTGGAGATGCTCTCCTACACCATTCAAACTTGCATTTATTTCCCCAATTATTGTCATTGTGCTATTTTTTAACATTCCATGTTACAAAAGTTATGCCCTCGTTTGCTCGACTGTTCATTTAACAACTAAAAAAATATTTTCCTTGAAAATTGTTAATAGTTGTTTCCAAAGGACACCATTCAAACTTGCATAAATTGTCCATATGATTGTCATTGCATGATTTTTATCTTTCCATGTTACAAAAATTATGCTCTAGTTTGCTCGACTATACATTGAATAACTTAAAACATAATTTTCTTAAAACATTTTATAGTAGTTTTGAACAAAATGTGTTCAGATCAGGCCGGATCAAAACTGGCCACTGCTAATGCAGGGTAAAATGACTACAGGTTGCAGTGGTGTAGTGGATATGGTGTCCACCTAGCGATCGGGAGGTCACAGGTTTCAACCTCACTGTGGGAGCGTTCTTTAGATTTCCCCCGTAGACACCAAGTACTGGTTCTAGTCCCATGAAACGGACTTGAAAGGTTCTCAAATAAGCATTAGGCTTTCTATGCAAGTGAGCTAAAATAAATATGTTTTAAATAGATGACTTCTTTCATACAACTTGCTGTATACTGTTGAACACTTTCCCACTCAGAAGCAAAGTGAAAATGGCTATGTGCAAACAGCATAAAACCAGATCAGCCTGCGAGTAACTCTCAGTCTGTTCATGTTTTATGCTGTTTGCTACTCATCTAAGGTTTGGAAATGAAGCCTTTAAATTTTTAATCTAGTAAGAAAGTTCTTTAAATAAATTTAACTTTCTGAGGGATTACAAATGTTCAAAATGCATATCTAAGGGGTAACGGATTAATCATTATTATTTGTGGGAGAATAATTTGTGTTGATTTCAAGGGTTGACAGATCCTGGAATTTAGCACAAATACATCGGAAAATGACTGACGCAAATTCATCTGCTTTATTTTTATAAAAACAGAAATCCACAAATTTAGGCTTCCACGAAAAGTCATTTTTTTAAACCACATAATTTCATGGTGATGAATCTAAAATGATTTTTCAGTATATTCAGTAATTTGGTTTTGTCAGTGGGGTATTCATCAGCTTGAGTTCATTTTGTATTGAAGATTAAATTGAATGTTTCATACTTCAAAATAGATCCAGACAATTTGTTGTATGAAACTTAAAGAATCTTAAAGAAACATTTTGTTAACTGCCACTTTCCTATATTTATTAAAAAGATTGAATATTTTGGAATAATGAATTGATTGCATAATCTTGAACATGCTTTAAAAAATATATTGTTATTTAATAAAATAATGTATTCAATCTTAAAATGAAATCAAAGAATGATTTTTCAATTTACGAAACAAGACAGGGTTGTTCTGTTGATGTTGTTATTGTTGTTGTTGCCATGAATGACATTGTTTCTATGAATGACATTGTTGCTATTGTTGTTTGCAGGTCAATTAAGCCTAATCAAGCTTCAAGACAGTCAAGCAACATCAAGAAACTACTCCTACAACATGCGAAGATAAACGTACACTCTAAGAAAGTCAAACGTAAAAATAGCTGTGAAAATATATTGAATATTCTTCTATGCAAATATAATCTGTGAAGATAAACATTTGAACATAAACTTAGCTGTTATGATAACCATATAGCTGTGAAAATATATTGATAATCCTATTATTCAAAGATAATCCATTAATTTAAAGATAAATATGGAGATAAACTTAGCTGCGATGATGACCATATTGCTGTGAAGATGATCCTATTATGCAAAGATAATCTCTTGGTGTGAAGATAAACATCTGAAGAGAAACTTAGCTGTGATGATAAACCATAAAGCTGTTAAGATTATCCTATTATGTGCAGATAATCTGCTGCTGTGAAGATAATCTGTGAACAAAGACATTAGCTGGAAAGATAAACCAAATCTGAAATGGGATAAGTGTTGCTGTCCTGATAAACGCTGTGGTACAAAGTTCAGCTGATGTGACATTAGCCGATCAACATTATAAGATAAACGTGGTGAAAAAAAACACAATAACAAATAAATATTTATGAAGACCTTCGTATGTCAAAAAAATAATACAAAAAGAACATTAACCAATCAAACTTATAAAATAAACGTGGTGAAAAAACAATACGATAAGAAATAAATGATTTAAGAAGACCTTTGTAAGTCAAAAGCAAAATAAGGAAAGGAAAAACTATGCAATGAGCAATGAAAGTCTAAAAGTGTCACACTGTGGTAGGAAGTTCAGCTGATGAACATTTACAGATAAACATTATAAGATTAACGTGGTGAAAAAACAATAAGAAATAAATATTTATGAAGACCTTTGTAAGTGAAAAACACAAATATTTAAAGGAAAAGCTATATAATGAGCAATGAAAGTATAAAAGTGTAGACATTTTAGTATATTTTAATGAGCTGTGTTCTGGTGATACAGGGTTTAACGCCATGTGCTTGAAGTGTTGTCCCAGATTAGCCTGTGCATGAGTCTGTACAACATTTTCCACTTTTATGTAGATTATCATTTAAAGAAAGTCTCTTCAAAACAAAAAATCCAGTCTAGGGGGAAAGTGTTGTCCCAGATGAGCCTATGCAGACTGCACAGGCTAATCTGGTACAGCACTTGACGCACATGCATTAAGCCCTGTTTTCCCAGAGCATTGCTCAAATATATTCTTTAAATGTGTAATAATAAAAACAATAATTGTATGACCTGCTGATTTGCTGCTGTCCCCATGGATTGTTCCCTCCAGATTTAGTGTCCCGTCCTTTTTGATAGAAAGTCCTTCATTGTAGTTGTTAAACGTAAGTTTTTGTGCGCGATTTTGGTCGTTTGTTTCCTGCAAAGTCGTTTATCTGTGATATTATTTGTGATTTTCATTTATATATAGTAAATCTAATATTAATTAATTAATTAATTAATTAATTAATTAGTAGTTATTGTGCTATTACATAAAAAAAAATGTTTTTACATTTTGTGTATCCATACCACTAGGATCTGAGTTTTATCAAATTATTTGACACTTGTTGAGTTGGTTGATGAGATATTGTTCCTTGACCATGTCTGATTGATGAGATATTGTTCCTTGACCATGTCTGATTGATGAGATATTGTTCCTTGACCATGTCTGGTTGATGAGATATTGTTCCTTGACCATGTCTGGTTGATGAGATATTGTTCCTTGACCATGTCTGGTTGATGAGATATTGTTCCTTGACCATGTCTTTACATTTTTGTTCTACTTAAAAATTAGCTTAACCCTTTACCACTTAGATACGAATTTTGACGCATTTGTAGTCACTTAGAAAGTAAAATTTAATAAAAGACCTTTCTTGCTAGATACAAGTTTTAAAGGCTTCATTTCCAATTCTTAGATACTGATGAGCAGCAAACAGCATAAAACCTGAACAGACTGAGTTTCTTGCTGGCTGTTCTGGTTTTATGCTGTTTGCACATAGCCATTTTCATTTTGCACCTGAGTCAGAAATGGCTATATATATTTGTTGACCACTGTCAAATATCAAAATGTTTTATGTCAATATGTGCTCTTATGATATAAAATGTGTTAATTGTAATAAATGTTCTTGTACTTGTCAGTTTTATGTAAAATCAAAATAATTGCTTGTGATTGTGGATTGTTTTGTCATGTGTTTATGTTTGTTATTGTTAAGATTTGTTATTGCAAACCTATTTGTGATAATAGTATTGTGTTGTTTTTTCATAGGTAGGTAATAGGAAAGAAAAATAAAATGATGATTTTTGCTCATTCGTTATGTTGGTATCTGGGTGTGAATTCAACATTGTTCTATAATCTCCATAAAATCATGCCATAAATTAGAGTTGTGGTAATACCCAACCAAACAAAGTGTATTTATTGTGCTATATTAACGCATTGGTTCATTGAGACACTGTTAAGTCCATTTAATGGGAAGAACCAGTACTTGGTGTGTGTTGAAAAGATTCTGAGAACTCTTCCTGTGAGGGGAATGACCCTGTTACGACATGGTTGCAAGGAGGAAACCATACCCTGACTGTGGATGGAACTGGGGACTTCTGTCTAATGGCGGAAACCACAAAGCTTTGGTTTATTGAGACACTGTCAAGTCCATTTCATGGGAAGAACCAGTACTTGGTGTGTGCTGAAAAGATTCTGAGAACGCTTCCTGTGAGGGGAATGACCCTGTTACATCCTGTTTGCAAGGAGGAAACAATTCCCTGACTGTGGATGGAACTGGGGACCTCTTTGTCGAAAGGTGGAAATCATTGATACCATGTCCATTACACCACAAAGCTTAAGAGAGGGTACATCACCATGTCTGTTAAGGTTGTTAGGTCATTTGAGTAAACTGCTTCCATATTTCTTAAGGAAATAACTTGAAATAGGCCATCACCATGAAGTGACTATACATATAAATATATATATGTGGGTGCTGTACACTTTATTTATCCCTTAAGATCCATACTTTCTGGTCCATGGGGTAAATAGATCATATCTGCATGTATAAGATGTTTTCTACTGAGGGTGGGACGGGTCAGTTCATAACCTACCTACAAAGCGTGAATGGACGCATCCCCAACTTTTCCTTTGGTAAGTCCATTTCACCTGCATGGGGAGGAGGGTAAGTAAGTAGATCTCATCTCAATGTATATATATTTTATTTACTTTTTGTTGGGGGGGGGGGGGTTAGTTAGAAAACCCACCTTCTGAGCATGAGTTGACTATTCCCCACTCTCCCTTGGGTCAGTCCATATCACCTGCTGGGGAGGCAGTATATCTCATCTGCAGTTATTAGATGTTTTCTACTGATTCCAAAGGTGATAAGCGTACATCAGAGAGGAAATGCTTATCTCCTTCAATGATACCTGATGTTATTGCTTGCCTCGACAAGGGTTAATGTTTCATGGACTGGCTTGATGGAATTATGAAAATATCAAATGAATAGACATTTGAAAACACTCATTTAGTTGCCTGGAACTTTTTTCGTAATATGCCAAGTTGGAATTATGTTGTGTTTTTCACTGCTTTCTGAGGGAATTAGTGAATTATGTATTAGCAGGTGTAATATAAGAAAGTATGTGGACAATTATGAAGATGTACCTTTGTCTGTTTGTTTATTTAGAATGTCTTAATTGTTTCATGACATGGTAGGTTCACTTGAAAAACTGATGTATTTATATTTAACAACTGAAGTGAAAAGAAATTAGAGAAAAATGATAATTGGATAAATTTGGAATAAAACAAGTTATTCAAAGCTGATAGTGAATATGATCAAGTGGGATTTTATCTGGAAAATAAATTTGATATGCTCCAAAATGGAAATAAAAACATGGGCCCTATCATTTACGTTTTAGATTTTAAAATACAGCCAATTTCAAGAAGATAACTGCGTTGCTATTGGAAACTTCGCATAAAACAAAAAATAAAGACACAAAGGTACACAATTAATCTTCCTTCCTTTATCTACAGAAAAAAAAGATTATTTTTAACTTAATTGAGAGAATTTCATGAATTAACAATAATATCAGAAAAGGAGTCTGTTTTCAACTGTTTCAACATTTTCGTCAGTTTTCGACATTTTCCACTGCATCAACTACAAAGGAAACCATGAAGAAATTGGCGCTAAGCTTGTTTAAGGTGAGTCTTCCTTATAACAACTTACAAGAGATGGGCACTTATTCACCATACAATACTTGGACTTTAAATAAATGCTTTTATTCTGTTCCTTCTTTAAAAACTGTAAGTTTTAATCCTTTGTTATGCCCCCGGATCGAATGATCGGGGGTATATTGTTTTTGGCCTGTCTGTCTGTCTGTCTGTCTGTCTGTCTGTCTGTCTGTCTGTCTGTCTGTCTGTCTGTCTGTTATTGTATGTGTCTGTCTGTCAATGTATGTGTTCCAAAACTTTAACCTTGGTCATAACTTTTGCAATGTTGATGATAGCAACTTGATATTTGACATGCATGTGTATCTCATGGTGCTGCACATTTTGAGTGGTCATCCTTCAAGGTCAAAGTTATAAAAAAAAATCAAAGCTGCGAATTAGGAGGCATTGTGTTTTTGACAGACACATTTCTTGTTTTCTTTTAATCTTTGTGAATAACTTGCATCTTGACTTGAAGTTACTTGCATCTTGACAGTAATTTTTATTTAGAACAATTGTATATAATGACTCGCTGAAATGCTATCAAACACGTGTGGGAAACAGTGTATGTGTTTTACTCTTAAGTCAATTAAATGATGAATATTTGCCCTGTTAAATTTAAGGAAGTGCATGCTTATAACTAAATATATTTGGGCTGGTCATTGAAAAAACCTGGCTCAATGCAGTTTGTTTAGGCTGATCAGAGACGTCACTTTCCGTCTACACTTTATTTTAGTTTAGAAGAGACTTCATTTATGCAAACATTTCATAAAGGCGTTAAGTGTTGTCCTTGATTAGCCTGTGGTGACTGCAAAGGCTGATTTGTGAAGACACTTAAGCCAGAATTTCACAGTCCGTGAGGCTCTAATAAAATACAGAGGCACTTAACTACCTTAATGCATTTCACATCCTAAACTCCTTAACCAAATTATTTTTTTCAACATTTTTTTCCACCTAAATCCTATTCATGGTTTTCACTAGGAAGGGGAAAAAAAGGAAATGTGTTCATGAGGGCTTAATTGTAGAAAGGAAAATACATTATTAAGTCTCTTTGCTGAGTAATAATATCTTCACTTTAACACACCGAAATCAAATAGATTTTTGTTGATTGCAGCAGAGTAATTTTAACCTAAAGAAAAGTTTAAAGAAAAAAAAAAGAGTGAGAAGTATATATATCTTGCTGATATTGTCCTATACATCATACAATTTTATAAAAGACTTCATTAACTTGCTTCCATTATCCATACAATATGCATAGTTTTATACACCCAAATTACAATTTCAAAAACTTGGTGCGCGTTATAGATTGATACAACCGATCCTGCAATAGTGAAAAGGCAGCTCCTTGGACAGATTTCTGTATTAGAAAACTTATTTTCCATTTTGGCAATAAAAAAAGTGGGTGTGCGTTAAACATGGTTACCTGTAATACCTGGTTAAGCACAATAAGTAGATTAGATTGCTTTTAATGCACTTTGGTAAGTAAATACTGGTACAAGATGCACTGTAACTGAGCGGTCAATTAGTGTTGATTAGCCTCTCATACATCTGTTTCCAAGTTCCGTGCATGTTTAAAGATCGTCTGAGTCTGATAACAGTTTGGGAGAATAGAAGAATAGAGAAACAGAAGATTGGGTATTGATCATTATCAGTGAAGAATACATAAGTCTGTTGTTTAAACAGTACTGTGTTATCAAATGTTTATCATTATCACTGGAGAAAACATTAGTTTTGTTGTGAAACAGGGCTGTCTTATCAAATGTTTACATTTCTGGCATTTAATTAGCTCATTTACTGCCTGATTGAGCCATGTTTGATAACACTTTTGAATTCTTGTCATCTGCTCTTTTTAAACTGCTTCTTTGGTTCACATCTTCCTTTGGGTCCATTTGAGTTTTGATGGGTTAAATGATATGTTTAAAATACATTTAAAATATCATAATTATTGTTGCTTAGGATCACAAATGGAAATAGAATAGAATATTGTAAATTCAGTTATGTTTGCTTGCATGAAATTTTGTTGTTTTTCCAAAACTGACAATTCAAATAGGGAAAAAAACATACTAATTATTTTCTTATTATATGTGGGATATCAAATTTGTGGATCAGTGAAACCACAAAAGCAACAAAAAATATCCTATGAATAATATTAATGTTACTTCCTTTATATATAAATAAACTGCATTAGTTGAGGATGATCATAAACAAGCTAAGCTTTATATTAAAAAGGGAAAAAAAGAAGAATAGATAAATGTGAAATCCACTCAAGATTTTATGTAAGAGCCGTGCTCTGTGAAACCGTGTTTAATGCATGTGCGTAAAGTGTCATCCCAGATTAGCCTGTGGATTTTTGCTAAGAAGAGACTTTATGTAAACAAAAAATGCCATAAAAGCGGAAAGTGTCTTCCCTGATTAAACTGTGCTGACTGTACAGGCTTATCTGGGATGACACTTTACGTACATGCATTAAACCCCCTTTTCACAGAGCACGGCTCATCTATAATATTTATTTGTAATTTTTACATATGCTTTCACAATACATCTATTTTGCTTAGTGCATTATGAATAAATATATAAGAACCATGCATGCTTTTATCAAGAAACACCTTCTGCACTGTGCAATGACATACAACAAAATATTTGTATATATCAGTAGGTAAAGGAATGCAACAAACATGTTTGATGTTATGAAATGCTGGGCCCTAAGTTGTGAGCTACAGGTCTGTTATGATATTTGGTTCGGTCTACTTTTGCGATTGAGAATGACACTTTATACACATGCTTTAACCCTTTACACACTTTGACATATACAATTAAATTTTAGTCCTTTCTGAATATATTCAAGTTTGAAGGGCTTCATTTCCAACCCTAAGATTCTGATGAGTAACAAACAGCATAAAACCTGAACAGACTGCGAGTGACTCGCAGGCTGTTCTGTTTTTATGCTGTTTGCACATAGCCATTTTCACTGTGCTTCTGAGTGGGAAAGCTGTAAACCACATTTTCCCTGAGCAAGGCTCAATTGTTTTCGATTATATTTTCTGGACGAAGTCCAGTGCATTCCAAGACAGTGAGGCATTTGTGAGATATTGTTTGATATTTCATTATATCAGTTGAAGATTTCGGTAAATGCCTATGTAATTGTGCACTGCATTTATTTGTTATTTACTGTATGGTGTGGGCTTTTTATATGATATTCTGAAGGTTACTGACCATTTGGCATTTGTATAAGAAATATTTAACCGATGGTGGTATGCTGTTGATTGAAATGATGTTTTACCTCTAAGCCTGGTTATACTCCAAAGCCTGGTTTAAACCCCACCAAAGCCATGGTATAAGTACTCAAAAGTCTGGATTAAATCTACAAGGCCTTTTGGGTTTAAACCCAACAAAGCCTGTATAAACCCTCACCTCTTACAACCTTACAAAGGCTGAGTTTAACTCCAACAAACCCTGGTTTAAACCTCATCAAAATCAACTCAATAAAACTAAATTGGTGCATGGCTGGTTAAAACTACATCTAGGCCTGGTCAATTCTCACCAAAGCCTGGTTGACTCCCACCCTACCAAAACCTACAAAAACCTGATTTTACCACCACCAAAGCCAGTTTAGAACTTCAAAGGTTTGTTCTAACCCCTAAAATAAGGTTTAAACCTCATAAAAAAACACCTGATTTAAATGTACCTATATCTTTGAAAAGTTCATGCAGTCTATAACTTTCAAGACAGAAATTTTATTTTTCAACATATATTTTCTAGATTTATTTAGATTTTAGTCCAAAAATATTTACAGAGATATGCAAAGATAAGTCTGAATAAACACCCATCAATCAGCTTTTAAAAGTAAACAGTTTCGTATCAAGATTTTAACAGGCATATAATGGCATATCACTGAAACAGGAAAAACTAAATTTATTTGAATAAATTTAAATTATTTAATACAGAAATGCATTCCTTAAATCTTAAGCTGGGTTCCCACTGCCGATCAGATCAACTCGATCAAGCCCGACCAAGCGGTCGGGTAGTGGTCTGGTTCGGTCGGCATGAGTGGTCGGGGGCGGTCGGCATTGGTCGGGCTTCCTACCCGATATTTTTTGACATGTGAAAAAATATCGAGTAGCGGTCGAGTAGGAAACGGATAGAGAAGCGCTCTGGAAGTGGTCGTGTATTAGTCGAGTAGAAGATCGAGTGGATTGTGAAGCAATCGTGTGGCGATCGGATTGACATCTTTTACACGATCTGTACCCGATCCGCTCGACCTCTACCCGAGTTATTTTAGATCGCAACACGATCCACTCGACCTCTATTCGATTTGATATACAGATTTACTAGACTGCTACCCGACAGCTGCTCGACCATACACGATCACTTCCCGATTGCTATTCGACAATACACGAGCTCATGTCAATAAAACAAAACTCACGTGCAAAACGTCGTGCTAGTCTCTCATAACCTTCTTAGAATCGGAAGAGTAAACATCCAAAGATGCCAAGAAAGGGCAAAACAGGCGACTGATACTGCTAAAACTAGTGGTAAAAATCTCCATGATGATTAAAGTGATTAGTGAACAACAATGTTTGAAGTTTTTTATTCTCAAAGTTTCAATACACGACCGTTCGCGACTTGGTACAACTGTAGTACGACCATCATGATCTGGTCGTGTGAAGATCTGGTGGCGATCGAGTTGAGGTCCACTTGGTCAAGCTGAGATCGTATAAGGCTAGAGTATAGGTCGAGATGATCGAGCGGAAATCAGAAAGATGGTTGAGTGGACGTCGTGAATGAGTCTATGGGGGTCGTGTTTTATCGACAAGAGGTCGAGAAGAAGTCGTGTATACTATTTTTAGTCGAGCTTGGTAGGGTTTGGTCGGGAAATTTCGGTGATCGGGATGATCGAGTTGATCGGATCGGCAGTGGGATCCCACCTTTAAAAAACAAAAGTAAACTGAAAATAGTACATATACATGTGGAAAAACTTCTTCTGAAATGTATTTATACCAATGTTGTTGTGGATATGTGGCTTCAAAATGACTTAATTTATTATGTTCAGAGATTGGCAAAATGATTATTGTACAAAAAAATATCATAGGTTTAAAAAAGAGTGTAGGGTATATACAAGCAAAATAATTAGGTAGACTCCTGACTAACAAAAATATTGAAAATACCTTTTTTTTATTAGAATATCCTATATTAATTTTTTTTCAACAACATTATTATTTCTAAGCTAACTGTATGTAAGTGGTTTATGCCATTTACTGTAAAATAATTTATTTTCATCTTCATAAAATGTTGTGTTTGAAAAAAAAAACACTTTTGTGGACACGTAATTGCGTGGTTTTCTGATTTTGGAATACAAAAATGAGAACTTTACGTCAGTCATTTTCCCATGTGTTTGTGTTAAATTTGTGGATCTGTAAAACCTCAAAATCAATGAAAATTAATGTCCCACGCAAACAATAATGATTTTGCAGTAACATACATCAATGCAAACCTATCTGATAGTCTGACAGAAAGCTGCTCCCGCCTACAAACAAACATGTCAGCATTAATGAGTGCATTAATTAAACATTCCATGCTGCAAGAATATCTGGCTCATGAATCCTGCTACTTATAAGCTGCCGATAACTGCCAATTAAAGCAATTAGCATTTAGTGCTTGGAAACATTTTACACAGAATACAAGTGTATAAAACAATGGTTATTATTTTGCTGAGTAGAGCAGACCTTGATCACAAACCTGCAGCCTGACTTAGTTTTATTGCTTACAGGATTAAGATTGCTTACAGGATTTATTGCTTACAGGTACTATATTGCTTCTCTTCTTCACCCCAACCACTTAACACTTTACCACTTGGATACATATTTTGACGTATGTGAGGCATTTGTAGTCTCTTAGAAAGTTACATTTAATAAAAGACCTTTCTTTCTAGATTCAAGTTTTCAATGCTTCATTTCCAACCCTTAGATACTGGTGAGCAGCGAAAAGCATAAAACCTGAACAGACTGCGAGTTACTTGAAGGCTATTCTGGTTTTATGCTGTTTGCACATAGCCATTTCCACTTTTGCTCTGAGTGGGAAAGTGTTAACCCTTTCAGTGCGGGAACCGAAATTTAAAGGCTTTTGCAAACAGTTTGGATCCAGATGAGACGCCACAGAACGTGGCGTCTCATCAGGATCCAAACTGTTTGCTACTCTGATAGTATTCTTTGAAAAAAAAATCGAAGAAAATGCTAATTTTAGAAATTCAACAGACGACATTTTAGCAGACGACAAATTACCCAGCATGCAAAGGGTTAAACAATTAGCAGTAAGTGCTCAGCAACAGTTTGCTGGTGCATTAAACGATGGTTATTATTCGGCTAAGTACTGTACTTTACCATGTACTATAATACGATGGTTATTATTCGGCTAAGTACTGTACTTTACCATGTACTATGCACAACCACAACCACAATCATGTATTATGTACATTATAACTATTATAGATATTTACTCTATCACAATGTTTTTTTTTAAATACATGTAGCTGTCGGAATAGCATTTTATAAATATATAGCGCACACCAACGTTAAAATTGAAATTTGGGCTTATGAAACTGCACGTAATACATGGTAAATTACGGTACCACCGATCATAATCCTTAACCTGCAACTTTACATTTATGCCTGAATAGATTTATTGCCAACATGTCCTTTTGCTTCTTACCTCCACCCTACGCACTTAAGGTATGAGTGTTTGTAGAATGTTTTGCAAATTTCAATTATCAGTTATCAAATAAATCAGTTAGACAATGCTTCAATTTATTTATTTTTATTTTATTGCCATTATTTATTTGTTTCCATTGGAAGTCAGTCTGGTTATATTCATGATAATTCTGAGCAAGAGGTCTGTGTACATGTGTTATCCCAAAAGTGTTTATACTTTGTCTTACTGGTAATATAACTTGTGGGGTATATTTTATGTTCAATGTGGACTTGTAATTAAGAATGTTGTTGTGGAAGTGTCACTTAAAAAAACATGTCCCAGATTCCATTGTCAAAATGTTGCAATTCAAAATCAAAGGTCAAATATAAAAAATCAACCCTTATTATTTTGTGTTAAGCAGAATTTGGTTTAACATGAATCGGTTTGCACAATAAGTTGGCAGAAGTGATATGTATGAAAACAAAACCAGTTCCCTCAGTTTTAGGTCAAGGTCATTGCTCTAGGTTGAAGGTCAAATTAAAGAACTTGGTCCATACATTTGCTCATCATTGATAGAAGTGACAAGCAAGGTAAGGTGCTTTGTCCCAAACAAGAATAAAGTTAACTTGGTCAACAGTGAAGGTCATTATTCAAGGTCATTTATAAGAAATAAAATCCTGTTACCCTCTGCATGCCTTTGCCAAGCATTATAAACACTATTTACATTGTAAGTAACTGATGGTGTATGGGCTATACACCCTCAGTAATTTCATACCATACAAGAGGGAAGTATGAAAGTACTGAGGGTGTGTATCCCATACAGCATCAGGTACTAACTGTGTAACAATTATAATTATATCTCAACCAACTACTTCATTACTCAGAAAATTACTCAGGGAGTATGGAAAACACACCATGGTCACATGACCGCTCTAAGCCAATCGGGTTAGGTCATTTTTGTAGGAGGCGAGATATTGATTGATATCCAAAATTACTTGGATTTTGTGTGCTGGGAAATTTGTAGTCTGCTAAAATGTTATCTGCTGAATTTCTAAAATAAGCATTTTCTTTGATTTTTTTTCAAAGAATACTATCGGAATAGCAAACAGTTTGGATCCTGATGAGACGCCATGTTTTGTGGGGTCTCATCTGGATCCAAACTGTTTGCAAAGGCCTTCAAAATTCGGTTTCCAACACTGAAAGAGTTAAATATGGTGAAATGTTGTGTAGGGCCCATTTTCACAAAGTCCTTAAGGGAATTCTTAACTAAAGTTGTACTTTAGTGAAAATCTAAACATTAAGTCCCTGTTTATACGATGACTTTTGATTACAACTTTTATTGTAATAAGCCAATAGTTCCAAAAACTTTGATTAATGATTATATAATAGGGAAACCGATCTTAATTAAATTAAATTAAATTTTACACGAAATAGTTGGAAATTACCGTAATTACTCTATGTTTTCGGACACTCTAAGTTTTCGGACACCCCTTTTTTTAGCAAAAATAATTATTTTCCGTGACTCTTAATTTTCGGACACACGAGTTTTCGTCCATAATTAATGTCTCTAAGTTTTCGGACAGTATAATTTACAGCGCTATTTTACTAAATTTCGGTCCTGTTTTCAATATATAATGACACTTTGATCATGGGGTTTTACAACCAGATTAACATCATCAAACATGGCAGGTGCATGCCTGAGGGCAACGGACCATTACATTTGCGTTATTGGGTAAATAACCTTGTAAACCGGTTTTAAACAATGGTTTCGCCCGATAGCATAAGTGTTATGACAATTACCAGGGGTAGTGTCAATTAACAGTTCAATTATCTACAGCAATGTTACTACCCCTTCTCAGTAAAATAACTTTGACAAATACTAAACGCTTCAAAGTGTGATGCACCCTATTGCATGTTTTACAAACAATGGAAGGTATTAGACAAAAACTATAGGAAATGAACAAACGAAGAATTCATAGTTTGCTTTTTTTATTGCGTTAATTACAGGTTCATACTAGCGAGTATCGGTACATCACATGCTCATTTCTGAACTCGTTGGTCAAAGTACAACCTTGTTGTAACTTTCTGTTAAATAAATTAAGCATTTAAAATTATTTAAAATGCAGTGCAAACATATAGAACTGTAATTTTTACTATACGGCATGGTATTTTACAAGCGCGTTCTATTACCGGTAGTCGTTGATACAATTGACGCTATTTTCGGACACTTCAATTTTCGACTCTTAGTTTTCGGACACCTGTATTTTGTGAATATTTTTCGTATCTAAGTTTTCGGACAAGAAAAAAAATAGTTATTTTTAAGTGTCCGAAAACATAGAGTAATTACGGTACCCTCAATAAATTAGAATATGAGCTTCTTTCCTGGGTGGTATCCAGAAACATCTTAAGTCATTTCTTAAATAATTTCACTTAAGTTCAAAATTTCAATGTTTTGTATTTCTTTACTAAATAAGAAAACACATGGGTTTTTTGGTATTCCTAAAATAACATTGGCATAATGATGTTATTTAAATGTATATCTTGATGCCAATCTATTGCAATATGAAATGAAACACTTAAGAAAATTTCCCAATTTAAGGATAAGAATAAAATTTAACTTAAGATGCTTCTGGAATACGACCCCTGGAAAACTTGTCTAATTGCATGTGCAAGTCCTAGTGTTGTCCTAGATTAGCATGCGCAGTCCACAGAGGCTTATCTTGGATGACAATGTTTGCCTTAATTTGATTTTTGTTAAGAAGAGACTTCCTTTAAATTAAAAATTCCAGAAAAACCGAAAGTGTCGTCCCTGATAAGCCTGTGCAGAGTGTGCAGGCTAAACTGGGATGACACTTTTGCACATTTATTAAGCCCAGTTTTTCTAGAATGCTGCTCATATCATATTGAAAAAAGACCTTGTTTTAGCCTGGGGCCAAGTTTTGATTGTATCATAATTGTTAACAGTAACATAATTTTACATGAAATGGTTGGAAATTACCCTTGATACCTTAGAACATTAAGAAAGTAGGTATTTGACCCAGTCATTGGGCTTATCATGGAGTAATCAACAAGTTTTTATGCTGATGTGATGGACTTATCAGAACTCAGCCACCTAAGGTAGATAATTGCCAATTGCCAAGTTTAATGGCTTATCAGATTATCTGTTTGAAAGCAGATTGTACAGGGAATCCCAATGTGTAGGGAATGACAGTTAATGATTCTTGGCTTGTTTATGTTTCATGAATAAAGTCTGACCTTTTGGGTGACTAGAAACAGGTTTGAACGCCCAGTGCTTTTGCATTGACTGTTTCAAGGCAGTGACCCCAGATTTATTCATTTTTGTGAGTTTCTTATGTACCGGGTATGTGTGTTTGTCTTTTCTAGTGCATTTGTTTTCTGTCTCATCCATTGGCATTTGTTCCTTGTCATAAATAAAGGACCATATTGTATGAAAGGTTTTCTTGCAAGCAGGCTCTGCTGAAGTTTCTCTTTATGTAATGAATATTGAGAGTGCAGTAAAACAGTTGTTTAATGTCCCTTTATTTTGTAGAATCATTTGTTGGCTTAACATTTTGTGGTTTTTCAAAATATGACTTTTTTGCGTGGATACATACATTTGTTGATTTCAGATTTTTATAAAAAAAAGAAAAAATTGCATTGGTCATTTTTTTTCCGATGTGTTTGAGTAAAATGTTTGGTATGGTCAACCCACAAAATCAATAAACATATATGCCCCACAAATTATAATGATTTGACAGCACTTACACAATTTTATACTATTCATTATTTATCTGTGGATTGGACCTGAATTTGTGTACAAGTCTTTAATTTAGACTTTTGGAAATTCAGAAGTAATTTTTAATTGTGTGCTATATTGAAACTAAACAAGGGCTAAATAGAGATTACATAGTTTAGATGTAACTATTACATAACAAATAGTGGATAAGGCAATTTGTAATTTTGAGCTTTGATCCAGATGCAGAATTTTATATACAATTGATCGGGAAATAAATAAACATTGTGAAATATGTAATGTAAGCCACAAGCTGTAATAAAAAAATGATTTTGTATGCGATGAACTTCAGATTCTTATAATAATAAGTCAGCACAGGCTGATAAGGAACAACATTTTCCATCTAAACTGGATTTTCACTGAGAAGAGACTTCCGTTCAACATAAATGCTATTAAAGCAGATAGTGTCTTCCCTAATTAGCCTGCACAGACTTCACAGGCTTAAATCTGGGATGACACTTAAGGCACATGCATTAAGCCCCCTTTTCCCAGAACCCAGCTCAGCAATGACACTCATTATTCACAGGACACCCAGCTCAGCAATGACACTCAGCAATGACACTCAGCAATGACACTCAGCAATGACACTCATTATTCACAGGACAAACAGTTTTATGCCAGGAAGAACAAATGGTTTGTTTATGTTTGATGGCTGTTATTTGGCAGAGAGTGCCCACATAATTTATCTGTCATGTTGCATCAACTAGAAACATCGCTACTGGAACAATTTTAAATGATTTACAACAGATGTCAGAATTGCATATGCAAAAGTGGAAGCTAAGGGAAGCAACTGTGCAATCATAAATGTGTTTTGATTGCATGAGTTGCCTTCCTTAGAGATTTTTTGGGGGGATATTTTATGATGTTTACACAACTGTTGTTAATAAATTCTTGTTTCAAGTACAAACAAAGTTTATCAACTATAGAATAACCTGAATAATTAATTAATTGTATATAGTTGTAGTGTTTCAAAAACATCAAAACAATATATTTACATTTATATTTCTTTTTGATTTTAGGGACTTATATAAATCTAGAAACAGAGCTGATCAGCATGCAATTAAGTTCATATAAGAGTACAACAGCAATTAGCTGCTTATTCCCCCTCACCTGTTGCCATCCGCTTCAAATCCTTCAAAGTTGTCCATTTGTTGTACACAATAACATAACAAACAAAATACAAAAACAAAACAATATATTTTTATGCCATCCGGATAGAATGATCGGGGAATATTATTTTGGGCCTGTCTGTCTGTCATTGTATGTATCTGTCTGTCATTGTTTGTGTCTGTCTGTCATTGAATGTGTATGTCTGTCTCAAAACTTGGTCATAAAACTTATGCAATATTGATGATAAATATTTGGCATGCATGTGTATCTCATGGAGCTGCACATTTTGAGTGGTGAAATGTCAATGTCAAGGTCATCATTAAAGGTCAAAGGTCAAATATATGGCTTCAAAGCAGCACATTAGGGGGCATTGTGTTTCACAAACACAGCTCTTGTTTAACTTGTTTAATTAATATTCAATAAACATAATGTATTGTTTTATATATACAATAACTATTAAAAAGAAAAATTTGACTCACATTTTTGTTTTGTTGTGTTATTGTTTATATTTTTATGGATATTGGAGGGGGTTAGCAGCTTATGATTTAAAAAGATCTAAAACTGTAAGAAATTAAATGTGGACAAATCTTTCTTGATTAACCTATGAAGGTTACAATTCTTGGGGACAGTTTTATGTGAATGGATTGCACTGAATAAAGTGGGTAGCACACACAAATATATCACAGAGCAAAGCCCTGGGAAAGAGGAGCTTTATGCATGTGCATCAGTGAATGTCTCAGATTTTACCTGGGGAGGTAAACTAACATAACCTGGGATATTGTTTCTAAGAAGAGACTTAGTTTAAACAAAAAATTCTATAAAAGCAGAAAGTGTCATCCTTGGTTAGCTTTTGCTGACTGCACTGGCTTATCTGGGACAACCCTAAATGCACATGCATGTTCAAAGAATAAGGCTCAATTCTTTTGAGTACTAGATTGTATTGCCTGAAAATATTGTGGCACAAAGTATCATATATAGTTATATATACAATTATGATGGATGTGATGTTCACGGAAACAACTGCATCTTCTGCCTATTCCTCAGTTTCCACTGGAAAATCAGGTATACCTTCCGAAATATTCACCACAGCAGATCACTGATAGGGATTGAGGATAACAACCCAGTGTTGATGGGTTACACACCACTGATAGA
Organism: Dreissena polymorpha; assembly: GCF_020536995.1. Classification (NCBI taxonomy): domain Eukaryota; kingdom Metazoa; phylum Mollusca; class Bivalvia; order Myida; family Dreissenidae; genus Dreissena; species Dreissena polymorpha. The sequence goes on from NC_068364.1 coordinate 30,911,767, forward strand.
AGATATCACCCTGGCATAGATGGGCCGTGAAGACTTTGGTAGCCCTGATTACCTGATTAGAACTTACTCCTTTCTCAATTTATGCTTTATTAAGTGCCTTGGAAAAATAAAATTTTCTCCTACATAAGGCTATGGTAAATGTTTGATTGGTTGGTGTAAGGTTCTTGGATGCATTGAACTATTGTTTGAGTATTCAACATAGAGATAGCATTATTTGAGCCGCGTTCTGAGAAAACTAGGCTTAATGCATGTGCGTAGTGTCGTCCCAGATAAGCCTGTGCAGTTAGCACAGGCTAATCAGGGACAACACTTTCCGCTTTTATGGTATTTTTTTGTTTCAAGGAAGTCCCTCCTTACCGAAAATTAAGTTTAGGCGGAAAGTGTCGTCCCCGATAATCTTGGATGACACTTAATGCACATGCATTAAGCCCAATTTTCTCAGAACAAGACTCATTTAATGCCGACATCTTTATATTAGTTCATTAGAATGGTTTCACACTATCCATACATGTTCTTCAGTCACCTCTAAGCCCAATATTTGGAAAAGAATTTTCTTAATCAATCCCTGATTATTTTTTTTCCAACTATCTCAGTACAAATTTATATTTTAAAAATGGGTGCCTTGCTGTGGGAAAATGGGGTTTAATGCATTTGCCAAGAGTGCCATCTAAGATTAGCCTGTGTAGTCTGCACAGGCTAAAAAGGGATGACATTTTGGTTTTAAAAAGAAAACCCAACTATTAACTGACTTTGGCAATAAAAAACAAGTCATTTAGGTTTTAAAAAAGAAAACCCAACCATTTACTGTCTTTGGCCATAAAAAAACAAGTCATTTCGGTTTTAAAGAGAAAACCCAAACACTTACTTACTTCGGCCATAAAAAACAATTCTTTAAGGTTTTAAAGAGAAAACCCAACCATTTACTGACTTTGGCCTTAAAACAGATGACTTATCTTTTTTCCAAAGTCTGCAGCCTGTATGATAAACGTTCTTGTTTAACAGGCACCATTTATTTCCTACTTTTCAAATGGTTCTATCTTGGTATTTCTGAACTATTCAAATAATGATGTTCTTGCTCTAATCTCCAGCTTCCAGTTTTAGTTCTTTTTCCATTTAATACAGTATTTATAGTTTATCAGTTGACTCAAAATAATCTCTGGCCTATATGGTCTATTTTCTGGAGTGTTTGGAAAATATACAAAAAATGGGAGCAGGCCAATTTGGGGTGATTTTTCAGGATAATTTGACTTGGTGATTACTAAGTATGGTGCATTTTTGTGGAGAAAAAGTGTAGATTGATTTGACCTTTCATTAATGAAAATTGTGGACTGTAATAGCAATAATATTTTGCTGATATGGATAAAAAGTGGCTATAGTTAGGACATTGCTATAAAAGTAAAACAAAAAATAAACAGAGTAAAATGGATTCGAATTCTTTTCGAAGACGCGTTAGGAAAGTTTTGAAGTCGATGAAACTTAACGTTTGCAGCTGTCACAGAAATCAAGAATACAACGTTTCAGTAGATGCAAGACCTTATGACCGAAACAGTCGTGAAGTTGCGGATTTAGAAACGTACGAAATTGTGGACATAAATTATGAGACTGTAAATAGGACAAAAGCTTGTGAACAAGTAGATGAAGTTGATAAAAATCATGAAGATTCAGAGTGTGTCACTAGGGGAACTGAAATTTCAGTTTACAACGCAGAATTTGTGTGTCATACAACAAAAGAGAATGACGCAGAAAACGTTGGCGACGTCATACAGGATGTGGATGGTGAAATCAACGTAGTATGTGCATATTATGGATTTTTATGTCCCCCAGTCTATACTGGGGACAGTCTATACTGGGGGACATATTGTTTTTGCCCTGTCTGTTTGTTTGCAATGGTTTGTTTGCGTCAAACTTAAACATTTGCCATAACTTTTGCAAGATTGAAGATATAACTTGATATTTGGCATGCATGTGTATCTCATGGAGCTGCACATTTTGAGTGGTGAAAGGTCAAGGTCATCCTTCAAGGTCAAATATATGGGGGCATAGTGTTTCACAAACACATCTTGTTTAATTTATTTCAACATCCATTTGTTTATTATGCCCCAGCCCCCCCCCCTCCCCTCCCCCTTTGAAAAAGCTGGGATATATTGGTTTGGACCTGTCCATTGGTTGGTTTGTGTGTCTGTCTGAAGGTACCTTAGGCTGTCTGTTCAGGTTTTATGCTGTTTGCTTCTCTGTTCAGTATCTAAGGGTTGGAACTAAACCCTTTAAAACTTGGATCTAGTAAGACAGGCTTTTAATTCAATTTAACTTTTCAAGGAACTACACATGCGTACAAATACGTATCTAAGTGGTAAAGGGTTAATAATTAACCTACCGTCATGCAATCTGCTTTGCTGGTTACTTGGGATGAAAAAAGATCCCGTTCATATTTAGGCCAACAGGTTAAAGACTTTCAAATCAAGAGATCACAGGTCAAGGTCAAAGGGACGACTTTGCTGCAAGTAAGGGGCAAATATGTCCTTTAAACATGTCTTGTTACTATGCTGCAAGTAGAGGGCAAATATGTCAATCAAACATGTCTTGTTACTATGCTGCAAGTAGAGGGCAAATATGTCCTTCAAACATGTCTTGTTACTATGCTGCAAGTAGAGGGCAAATATGTCAATCAAACATGTCTTGTTACTATGCTGCAAGTAGAGGGCAAATATGTCCTTCAAACATGTCTTGTTACTATGCTGCAAGTAGAGGGCAAATATGTCCTTCAAACATCCCTTGTCAAAAAAGTGAGCAAAATCCGGTTATAACCCAGTTTTAAACTGGGTTTAACCCTGCGGTATTGGCACCGAGCTAAAAGCGAGTCTTTTAAACACACTTTTTGCTTACCAACTTGGTTTTATCTGAGTTGAATCTTGGTTTAACTCGCTTAAAGCCAACATAGTGGTTTTTTAACCGTCTTAAGTGGGTTTAAAGTGAGTTTTTTTCAGGCATCTGTGTTTAACTCTGCGGTATTTGCACTGTGCTAAAAGTGGGTTTTTTAGACATGCTTTTAGCTTACCGACTGGGTTTTTTAGCTTACCGACTTGGTTTTTTCTGAGTTAAATCTTGGTTTAACTCGCTTTAAACCAACAAAGTGGGTTTTTTAACCATCTTAAGTGGGTTTAAAGTGAGTATGATTTTCTACAAGTTGGTTTTTTGAGGTTTTTTAAACATGCTTAGACCAACTTCTGTCTGTGGAGTTGGTTTTAAGTGGGTAAAAAGTGTGTTTTTTATGTGAGCTATAAGCAGGCTAAACACGGTTTTTAAGTGAGCGAAAAGTGAGCTGAAAGCACGCCTTTGTTAGTTTTTTTCACAGTGAAAACATGCTTTTAACTCGCTTTAAACCTAGTTATTAACAGTATTTTATCTGTGAAAAAAACAAAAGCAATTTGTGCGTTTGGGTAAGTTGATTTTTGTGGGTTTTAACAGTGTTTTAGTGAGTTTTTTTTAGAAAGTAGGTTTTTTGTGAGCCTTTTGTGGGATTTTGCAGTGTGAAAAAAAATAATTTTGGACTGATATGTTCTAGAAAAAATGGTTTTTGTGAAGCAATTACAACAGTTCATTATAAGCCCCATGTGGTTAAAAGGGAAAAAACACAATGTGTACAAAAATTATGTTTATATGACAAAAATAGTACACCGCAAATTAATACAAACAGATTATTTTTACAATACATTATACAATAATAGACATTTATGGAAGATTTTAAAGCAAAAGGTTGACCGCAATGGACCACTGCGGGTGGAGTATTTAGACCGCAGCTGCTGCAGAGACCTGGATCTCAGCTGTTGGAGGTACCTGAACCGCAGTGGAATGAGGAACCTGGATTTCAGCTTATGGAGGGACCTACGGCATACGGTGTTGGGACCTGCACAGCAGCTACTGGAGAGACCTTGACCGCTAGGGGACCTGGAAAGCAGCCAGTGCAGGGACCTAGACCTGATCTTGGTTGGTGGAGGGACCTGGAAAGCAGCTGGTAGAGACCTGGAAAGCAGGCGCTGGAGTGACATGTACCATTGATGCTGCTTGTGTCCTTCTCCTCTTGAGCATCTCTTATGCCAGTTGATCTGCAAAGGATTAATACCATATCACTTTCAAAAGGGCAAGGCATTCTTCAAACATGTTGATTGGTTATGTTTTCGTTCCACTTAACTATGAAATATTGCTGTTATGGTAATCTTGTTGCTTTAATAATAATAAATTTAAGTTATTTGCTTGTTGTTTTTGTTTGTTTATTTTTGAAATTTTAATCCCTTGATCACATGTGACTTAGCACTTTTCATCAATTATTAAAAGAAATTGGGTTTGGTAGAAAATGCAGTTTGAAAATGTACCAAGATGCGTGGTCTCATTTGGCTGTGTGGTCTGGTGGCATTGTAAATGCAATAACCTGTATAGTTTACCTCTCAACAAATCGAGCTTTCTTGGTCAAGGACAGGGCGAGGTTTTCCCACTCTTGATCCCCTCAAGTTTGCCAGCTTGTGCAGGATAAAAACCAGGTTTAAAAGTCCATACATCAGGCAGGCGATGATGCACATTCTTTCCAAAGGATCTTCCCATCAATGTCTATTTTGCCTTGTGGCAAGAGTTTAACCTTCAAAATTAAAATATATAAGTTCTAATTAAGTATGAGGGAAAGAAATCCGTTCAGTAATAACCAGAAATAGATATAAATAAAATTTTAGATGACAATAACCATGAAACACAACCATAATTATTCACTGTACACAACATTTACACTTTTTCATGTGTAAGTTTATCTATTTTTGCTTCAAAATGTGTTGTTTATCCTTTAAATTGCAATACAATAACTTATCCATTTACATTTCCCAGTGACAATACATAAATATGATAAAGATCATAATTAATTCAATAAACTAAATAAAATAAGGGGTGAAGAAATGACAATACAAACCTGTTAAAACTGTTCTTCAGTATTCCAAAAACAACAACAGGCAGTTTAACCTCCTTTCCAACCAACTTATTATTGATTTCCACATTGCAGTAAAAAACACATTGTTTTCATCACACAATACTTCATGCTGACAGAATTTCAAGACATTTTACACTACCATTATAAGTCTTTCACTTCTTTATATTAATGTTGCTGAATTAAATTTAGCTCAATATTCAATTGCTGACACCAGCTTGTTTTTCAAAAGTTGTTGTTTTCAAAAAGTTAACTTCCTCGGTGCAATAGCCAATCAAAAGCCTTATATCTTATTCCACACAGCCTTATCTCTAGGCAAACCCCATCAGTAGCCTTATCTGCCCCTAGATAATCTGTACCCTGTTTAGCTCTGAGTGCCTGACAGATTGTTATCTGTTTATTGTTAGTGGTGTGAAATAAGGGTGTTTTTAGGTATTGTCTTGTTATTTTGTTGACAGTTTATGTAACACAGGTCATGTTTGGCATTTTATTATTTTATTGCAAATTAAGAAAATGGATATGATGGTATCATATGCAAATATCAAAATCTTGCATAACTTATGTACAAAAATAAATAGATTATTTCCAAAATAATGTTTCCAATACCATAATTATTTAAATATGCAGATTTAACAAGTAAATACTGTTTTAAACAAATATAAACAATCATATGAGATTGTTTAAAAAAAATAAAAAATTAAGACATAAAACAATCATAAGATATTGTTTATAATAAAAACAAACATAAAGATAAAAATTCAAAGTGAAACACAAACTCTTTCATTTTCATGTATAAAACTAAGCTTGACCATTGTTATAGTTTTTGTCAGTGATACTTGTTGTCCATCTGTGAACCTGTGATGTTCTGAAAGAGCCATTTTCATCCAATATTCCCTAAAAATTATGGGGAGCACACAAATGTACAATAGGGACAATGGCAAACAAGCTGTAAAAAAAGCCCCTTTACAATTGACTTGTTTTATTTATGGCTATAAACATCAAACAAAGACCCAGTTGAAGAATTATTGTTTCATTGATGAGTTATATTAATAAACAAAAGACCAACTTGTTGAAAAGTGTGTTAAAGTGAGTCTTTAAGCCTCGTTGCAGCTCTCAACTTATTTACAAAAAGACCAAGTTAAACTCGCTTAAACCCACTTCTGTTAAAAAAAAGACCAACTTCTGTTGTAAAAGACTCGCTTATAAAACAAAAAGACACACTTAAACACACATAAACCAACTCATAAATAAAAAGGCTCACTTTTGACACACAAAAAACCGACTTCTTACAGAAAAAAACTCGCTTAAACACACATCTTCTTAAAATAACCAACTTTAAACTCAGTTAAGCACAGTTTAGCACACATAAAACTCACTTTTATTAGCAAAAACCAACTTCCGCTAAGAAAAACTCAGAAAAAACACAGTTTTATGTTGGTTTAAGTGTGTTTTGGTATGAAAGTGGGTTATTTTTTGACAAGGGATGTCTTGTTACTATGCTGCAAGTAGAGGGCAAATTTGTCCTTCAAACATGTCTTGTTACTATGCTGCAAGTAGAGGGCAAATATGTCCTTCAAACATGTCTTGTTACTATGCTGCAAGTAGAGGGCAAATATGTCAATCAAACATGTCTTGTTACTATGCTGCAAGTAGAGGGAAAATATGTCCTTCAAACATGTCTTGTTACTATGCTGCAAGTAGAGGGCAAATTTGTCAATCAAACATGTCTTGTTACTATGCTGCAAGTAGAGGGCAAATATGTCCTTCAAACATGTCTTGTTACTATGCTGCAAGTAGAGGGCAAATATGTCCTTCAAACATGACTTGCTACTATGCTGCAAGTAGAGGGCAAATATGTCCTTCAAACATGTCTTGTTACTATGCTTATGTAGGAACATTACTAGTTGATCTAGTTTACTGTAAATTGAGATTTTAATGGCTTCAAATATGTTTTGCTAACTATAAACATAATACAAATGATATCTGGTTTAACCATAATGTATATAATATTTAAACGACTGATGCTAAAAATTGTATTGATCAGTTATAACTTTTTAATTGATAAAATAATGTTATTCTCTGATACGGACATTATGTGATTTGATAGTAATCATTAAGGAGAGATGACATTGTGTGATTTGCTGGTACTCATTTGACTGATATGACATTTTGTGACTTGGTGGTACTCATTTAACAGAGATGGCATTGTGTGATTTGTTGGTACTCATTTAACTGAGATGACATTGTGTGATTGTTTGGTACTCATTTAACTGAGGTGACATTATGTGATATGTTGGTACTCATTTAACAGAGATGACATTATGTGATTTGCTGGTACTCATTTAACTGAGATGGCATTATGTGATTTGTTGGTACTCATTTAACAGAGATGGCATTGTGTGATTTGTTGGTACTCATTTAACAGAGATGGCATTGTGCGATTTGTTGGTACTCATTTAACTGAGATGGCATTATGTGATTTGTTGGTATTCATTTAACTGCGGTGACATTATGTGATTTGCTGGTGCTTGTTTAACTGAGGTAACATTATGTGATTTGCTGGAACTCATTTAACTGAGATGACATTATGTGATTTGTTGGTACTCATTTAACTGAGGTTAACTTGTTTGATTTGTTGGAACTCGTTTTACTGGGATGACTTTGTTTGAGTTGCTGACAGTACTCATTTAACTGACGTGACATTATGTGATTTGCTGGTGCTTATTTAACTGGGATGACATTATGTGATTTGCTGGCACTAATTTAACCAAGATGAAATTATGTGATTTGCTAGTACTCATTTAACTGAGATGACATTGTGTGATTTGATGGTACTCATTTAATTAAGATGTCATTGTGTGATTTGATGGTACTCATTTAATTGAGATGACATTATGTGATTTGATTGTACTCATTTAAAGGAGATGTCATTTTGTGATTTGCTTATACTCATTTGACTAAGGTGACATTGTGTGATTTGGCTGTACTCATTTTACTGAGATGACATTATGTGATTTGATTGTACTCATTTTAATGAGATGTCATTTTGTGATTTGCTTGTACTCATTTGACTAAGGTGACATTATGTGTTTGTTGGTACTCAATTAAATGAGATTACACCCTCCCCCTGAAGTGTGTCAAACATAAGATCTACACATATTGTGTAACGTTTTACCCCCAATGGAGAGTGTGAAACTTGATGTCTCATCTGTTGGTTTTCCATCAAGAATTTAAGTAATTAAATTTGGTTTTAGCCATCTTTGGGAATACCTGCAGCACTGCCATTAAAAGTGTAAAACATTAAGATTCCACTAGTTATGTAACACTTTCTTTGTAAAGGGTGTAAAACATAAGGTCTAAACATGATGCGTAATCCACCAGCAGCGTGAAACGTGATGTAATTTGTGAAACATTTTTTTTATTGGAAGAAGCCAATGTCTTGTGTTGTATTTTAATGTGTCAAATATGGGATAATTGTATGCTATGTTTACACCGTTCTACACCTAAGTTGCACCACTCTCATGTCCAAACCAGTTTGTTCTGTTAATGCCATAGTAGCTTATCAGTTTATGTGGAAATAAGGCTGATAAGCCCCTCTGGCTGTCAGAGAACACCTGAAACACCACTCATGCCTTGTACCTCACAACAGTAGCAGTCAGGGAAACAAATACAAAACGTAATCAGCAGACATCATGAAAACAAACTTCCTTTCCATCAATTGGAGGCCTTTCTTGTGCCTGTGTTTTCTCAGCCAGCAATACTCATAGTGTTCAATCCCTTCACTGATAAGCCAGCGGTAGGCTGGGTGCAATACTATTTTTAGCGCAGAGGTGGCTTATGGGATTTACTGCACTTTAGCGTGGACTGTGTACCTGACTGTATAACTTACCTGGGCAGCTCTCTGGAAATACAGTCATCTGTCTGGAATTCAAAATGGCTGCTGTTAATTTCTGCAATTGATGAGAACAGTTTAGCTCTGCATAGGTTTTCACAGTATGTGAATTTGTGTGTATTTTTATGGGATTCCACAGAGAAATTTATGAAGATGTTTGAATAATTGACTTATCTATGTTATCATTCACTGACAAGTTTTCATGTCTTGAACTGAGTTATCCGTCATGTCTTGAACTGAATAAACTGAGATTATATAAATGTAACTTTCTGGACTATTTTCTGTCTGGAGCATCCCTTTATATAATATTTATGAGCAAAATCAGTGCATTACGAATTATGGATTCCAAAACATATGCAATTTAGGTATGGTGTACTCTAGGGATATTTAAGTATTTTGTTAATCAGGTAAGATTTCTTGTACATAATTAATTTATGACTTTTGTTTCAAATATTCTGTCAAAAATAAGAATTACATTTTTCCAATTTAAATGCAATTTTTATTGTTAATGCGTGTTACATTATGCATTTGACACATTTTATTTCACTGTCTCACAGTACAAACTATTATATAACTTTGTCTATCTCACTGTTAAATCTTAACCCATTTATGCCTAGTAGACTCTCCCATCCTTCTAAATTGGATCAATTTATTTCCAAAATTAGGGATGTCTACCATATTTATTTTTATATTTAGAATATTTCTTACAGAAATTCCTTTAGGCAAACAGCGCAGACCCTGATGAGACGCCGCTTCAAGCAGCGTCTCATCTCGGTCAACGCTGTTTGCCAAGGCCTTTTTTCTGGAGGCTAAATGGGTTAAATGTTTTTCATCAAGATTTCTGTCATAAAGAAAGAGAAAAAAATAATATAATCTATATCCTATAGATATTCTTGAAAAAAGTTGGTTAGTCAAAATCATGCATGCATTAATTGTATTTAAATTAGTTTAAAAAAAATGCGTAATTAACTTAAGTTTTAAACATCTTTGTCAATAAAGGTTAAGTAAATTATTTCTGAGCTTACACAAAGAAACTTTTCACAGAAAAACAAAACAAATAAACTTTTTAAAAGCTACCTATAAATAAATTCAATGTATTGCACATGTCGTAAACAACGGAAGGATATTGTCCATAAAAAAAATGAAGAACCCTGTTATAGTTTTCTTTTATTGCCACCAATGAGTATTTTTCTTTATTTTACTGAAATAATAACAATACAAACATATTTTAATGAAATTTAATACAACATGCATTGACCTTTTAACATGGTTTTTTAACTAGGTATGAATGCACTAAAAGACAAAGAAATGATGAGAAAATAGGATAAAATACTTGAACCTTGCTCTGGGAAAACAGGGTTTAATGCATGTGCGTAAAATGTCATCCCACATATAGCCTGCGCAGACTGCACAGGGACAACAATTTTTGTTTACAAGAAACTTTCTTCACCAGCACAATTCTATACAATCAGACAGTGTTGTTCCTGATTAGCCTGTGTAGACTGCACAGGTTTATCTGGGACAACACTTCACGCACATGCACTAACTCTTCCAGTGCTGGAACTGAATTTTGAAGGCCTTTGCAAACAGTTTGGATTCAGATGAGACGCCACACAACATAGTGTCTCATCAGGATCCAAACTGTTTGATAATTCGGATAGTATTCTTTGAAAAAAATTGAAGAAAATGCTAATTTTAGAAATTCAGCCGACAACATTTTAGCAGACGACAAATTTCCCAGCATGCAAAGGGTTCAGCAGAGCAAGGTTCAATCACTCATGGACCTTTTAGCCCAGTCATTTAACCCATTTAAGTCTAGTAGACTCTCCCATTTTTCTAAATTGGATCAATATATTTTCAAAGTTAGGGATGTCTAGTATATTTATTTCTATATTTAGAATATTTCTTACAGAAATTCCTTTAAGCAAACAGCGCAGACCCTGCATGATGAGACACCGCATCATGCAGCGTCTCATCTGGGTCTGTAACGCACTGTTTGCCTGGGCCTTTTTTCTAGATGCTAGGCATAAATGGGTTAACAAAACATGAATGCATTCAGACACAAAGAAATAATAAGAAAATATAGTATACATGTATTCTTTACACAATGTATTGATAGCTAGTTGTTGATAATCAAAAGATATTTGTCTGATCATGAATTGCTGATGACAGATGTAAGAACAATGCTATATTAATAATACAAATGTAGTAAATAGTAACTATTTAGAATGGGTGACAAATGATACAATGTGGAATATTGGAAATACAATAAGGTTTCAAGCCATATTTGGCAAATTAATAAAGAGATTTAAAAAAACCAAAATAAATGTATGTGTTTGAAGTTATTTTGCAAAAATGAATTTGTGAATGGATTGGAAACAAGAAATATCTTTAAAAAAGATATACGGCGTTGATTGTGGTCGATGTTTATGAACGATCAAAAGTTATCTCTATGAGATAAAAAGTAGCGGATGCCTTTTTCTGCGCAGTTGTTAGCTACATCATAAGCAAATCAATTACGGGGTGTTGCGCCAGATTTCGTGGCTTATTTTGCTTTATGTGATATTATTACTCAGATATCTATATTTACAGAATAGAAAAACACAAGAAACATGAAAATAAACGAGTGCATATAGGTCAGCCGGCAATACTCGAATATTATTTAATTGCATAATTATAGTATAGCGAATTATTGTGGTCATGCTTAATAAACTGGTCTAAATGGATAAATATTTCTAATTAATTTTATCAAAATTGGTCCTTATCATGCAAATTTTGAAACCATATTAAAAATCGATGATTGACATACCACAATAATATCGCCGAATATCTTTATTTAGTATCTTTCTGATCAAAACAGACTTCAAGTGCACAAAGTTTACGAGACGGCGTTTATATAAAGATTTCTGCAACTGACCGCAAACTGACCTTGATACCTTGCGGATTGGAATGCAATGCATTACAGTCACTACGTTATTGTCAGTAAGACACAATGATCGCAACCCCTTTTGCGAACTCCGGTGATGAACTGTATATAAACTCTGACTTTCACAAAATGACCGCGTATTGACCCGAAACCTCGCGGGTTGAAATGCAATGCAAGTAAGTACTAAATATGACAACATAGCCTTTAGTTAAACGCTTTTGCGCTGGTAATTCTCTGAAAATAAAAGGTGAACGCACAAACTGTATTTATGTCGAAAATTGATTGTAAAACTGTTCTATCTATTGGGCCTTTTCATTAGAGATAAAATTGTTTCATGCAGTAAAACAGTGTTACAAAGACGCGGATATGTTTCCAATGTTTTGGTGTTATACTCAAATCAGCCAATGGAATAAATGAAGTGTATTCATTCGTACCTAGCCGCGGGAAATTTTATTTGAGTATTATTGGACACTTACAAAGGTCAAGTCAGGGTGAAAAGCTGGCTTATTCAGCTTACGCCGAAAAAATGTGTGTTGGTTAGAAAAAAACTGTAAAAAATCTGGAATTACTCCTCTTGAAAAAGTGTATGTTATGCTCATTAAAAGCAGCATCATATAGGCGAGATATTTAATGCAAGTTAAACGCACATTTTATGTATTTTTGTATTTGTCTGTACTAAATCTTTTTGTAAACTTAAAAGTGTATTAATACACTTAACAATATAATTAAAACACGCCTAAAATACACTTAAGTGTATACATTTTATGGTTTAGTGTATTTCATCATAGGCGCAATACACTTGTAATGCATGCACATACCTGAAAACAGGAAGAATGATGAAAAATTACATGTTTTTCTGTTCAAAGATAGTTTTCTGAATTTTCAAGTATATTTATTTCTAAATTAAAGGGTAATAAATGCAGACAAATACAGTGCAAATCACGCTGTGTTTAATTGGCATTAACAACCCTTGTTGAGAAGGATAAACTATCTTTAGTGAATTTTGCAGAAAGATGAGTGTGGAACAAAATCAAAGTACAAATAGTAAAGTAACTACATTGTATCATGGACTCAGGAAAGCCTGAAAGTAATTAAGGACATTAAAGATTGTTAATTGGATAAAATCACTTTTCAATTGCACAACAAAACAAGTAAGATAATGCATGAGTTTACTTTTATATGATTATACCGTATACCTGTTAGTTATATACTGTGGCTTGAAAAAGGGAGTGGTGTAGTAGCATATGAACAAACAAAGAAGAATTAATACTCTTTTTTAAGTACCACGCTTGGCAATTGCAGTAATATAAAAATTTCCTAGGTTACTTAAAATTCAGGAACAATGTTTTGTCTGGGATAGGTTAAGTGTAATTGATGGTGACTTATTCTTTTGAGAAAACCATGTCTGTTTAACTCATTTTGCCTAGTGGACTCTCCCATCCTGCTAAATTGAATAAATTTATTTCCAAAATTAGGGATGTCTATTATATTTATTTCTATATTTAGAATATTTATTACAGAAATTACTTTAAGCAAAGAGCGCAGACCCTGAAGAGACGCCGCATCATGCGGCATCTCATCTGGGTCTACGCTGTTTGCCAAGGCCTTTTTTCTAGACGGTAGGCATAAATGGGTTAAAAATATAACAAAATAAAACTGCCATTTAATACCAATTTTAATTATTTGTGCCTTGCTCTGGAAAAATGAGGCTTAATAAAATGACCTTTTTGCCCTTATGACCAGCTGTGCTGGGAACAAGTTTTAATTGTATTTGAAACTCACCAAAAACGAAGATTTAATATTAAAATTTTACAGAAATATAATTAATAGAAACTAAAAGGATGATTGCTTATAGTGTTGGTGTACTTTTATAAAGATATTGCTGAGTTGGCACTACAATGCTAAGGCAATTGTTTACCATCTGCATGGAAACCATAAATGTCACTTTTCATCTAAAAGAGTAAGCACTGAAACAATATGCTTGCTATGCAAAATGTGCAGACTGAAGCATTCATTATGTGCATTTATGCTTGTTTGTTATATGATTGAAATATATAGAGGATATTTGTTGAATTCGATGGAATATGGATTTTATTTCACAAGTGATCATATAAAATACTATTTGCCACAAGTGAAAATGTTTTTTTGTTATGATCACGAGTGAATTAAAATCAATATTCCATCGAATCCAACAAATTTTCTTTTTATTTTATGCTCTTTTCACCGTTTATTTACATTGTAAAAGAGTTTAAACTGTGTAATTTTGCTGGATTTATGACGTCATTTCGTTTAAAAATGACGTCATTTCACAATAAAACAGTGAAAAATATCGATATTTTTCACTGTTATTTTTCACTGTTTACAAAAGCGAAATACCACTTTTATTTCACTGATATTTCTTTATAAACCACCGGAAAGCATAAAATAAAAAAAATATATTTAAGAAATATCCGTTGGCCTTACTCTGGAAAAAGGGGGTTTAAAGCATGTGCATGAAGAATCTTCTCTGCGCAGGCTTATCATGGACGACACTTTCAGCCTAAATTGGATTTTTGCTAAGAAGAGACTTCATTTAACCCATTTATGCCTAGCATCTAGATAAAAAGGCCTTGGCAAACAGTGTAGACCCAGATGAGACGCCGCATGATGCGGCTTCTCATCTGGGTCTGCGCTGTTTGCTTCAAGGAAGAAATATTCTAAAATATAAATAAATATACTAGACATCCCTAATTTTGATGGAAAAATTCCCCGCAGCTTTAAAAACATTTCAACAGGTTTCATTTTTATGCTCCCCATAACATTTTTTTGGGGGGAGCATATAGTCGCCACTTCGTCTGTCTGTCCGTGTGTCCGGGCTATTTCTCAGCAACTAATGACCGGAATTCAATGAAACTTTATGGGAAGCTTCACTACCAAGAGGAGATGTGCATATTTTTAGCGGGTTCTGGTCGGATGATTTTTCATAGAGTTATGGCCCTTTGAAAATTGCCATTAACTGTACATATAGTGCAATTCTTGTCCGGGCTATTTCTCAGCAACTAATGACCGGAATTCAATGAAACGTTATGGAAAGCTTCACTACTAAGAGGAGATGTGCATATTATCAGCCATTTCTGGTCGGATGATTTTTCACAGAGTAATGGCCCTTCGAAATTTTCCATTAACTGTACATATAGTGCAATTCTTGTCCGGGCTATTTCTCAGCAACTAATGACCGGAATTCAATGAAACTTTATTGGAAGCTTCACTACCAAGAGGAGATGTGCCTATTATCAGCCGGTTATGGTAGGATGATTTTTCACAGAGTTATGGCCCTTTGAAATTTTCCATTGTACATATAGTGCAATTCTTGTCTGAGTTATTTCTCAGCAACTTATCACGGGAATTTAATGAAACTTTATGGGAAGCTTCACTACCAACAGGAGATGTGCATATTAACAGCCGGTTATGGTCGGATGATTTTTCACAGAGTTAGGGCCCTTTGAAATTTTCTATAAACTGTACATATAGTGTAATTCTTGTCCGGGCTATTTCTCCCCAACTACTGACTGGACTTCAATGAAACTTTATAGGAAGCTTAACTACCTTAAGGAGATGCGCATGTTATTAGTGAGCTCTGGTTAGATGTTTTATTTAGAGAATTATGGCCCTTTGAAATTTTTAAGTTGCTAAACCATCCATCGTATTATTTTGTCCAAAGTTATGCCCCTCAAGACGTTTCCTCTTATCTGAATATATAGTGCAATATTGTGACAAAAAAAACCTTTGGGGAGCATCACCCGTCTCCGACGGTTTCTTGTTGTTCTTAAGTTTCCTTGTTTATATGAGGCTTTGTTTCTATTCTTTAGTTTCATTTTTAGCTCGACTGTTTTCCGAGAAAACCTGAGGTATTGTCATAGCCAGCTTGTCGTATCGTCCGCCTTCCGCGTCGTGCTAAAACCTTTACATTGGCTCTAAAATCAAAGTGCTTCCACCTACAACTTTGAAACTTCATATGTACATGCATGTTGATGAGTTTAACACGCCACGTCCATTTTGGGGTCACTAGGTCAAAAGTCAAGGTCAATGTGACCTCTAAAAAAAATTCTGACAAGCTTTCATTTATTCAAAACTGCACCTGCAGCCGAGCGTTGGCACCCGTTATGCGGTGCTCTTGTTATTTTTGGTTTCATTCTATTCTTAGGTTTCATTTCTATACTTAGGTTTCATTTCTATTCTTAGGTTTCATTTCTATTTGTAGGTTTCATTTATATTCTTAGGTTTCATTTCTATATTAATGTTGCATTTCTATTTTAAGTTTTTATATTTATTTTTTAGAGCGCAGACGAGAAGATACGAAGCCTGGGTCACAAAAGTGTGAGCCCCAGCAAACCTGCCTCATCCACATACCAGGGGGCAGGCAATGCAACAAACTCTTCCCCCTCATCCACCCTTCTGTCATCGCCAACGTACCGTGGTGCCAGTCATGAATTCGATTCAGCCACTCCACTTATTTCTTTTGTGACCTCAGGTTCAAGGTCAGAAGCTCCATCCATAGCTCCCCCTGCTATTCCCTCATTAGCCAATCAGAATCGGTCAAACACAAATGACCTTAGTACGTCACGACTTGAATCGACCATTCAAAATCGTTACACGAATGACGTTCCACCACCCCTGCATCCGAAACCCCGTATTGCTCTGATGGCTGAAAGACGACGTAATCGGCAATCAAAGACTGCGTCTGGCATTGATGCAGACGCCGAAAAGCGTAGATCACGCAGCGAAGGTCCCCATGGAAGAAGAAAAATTCGGAACTCGATGCATGAAACATCGAGCGTGGCAAAAGAACAGTACAAACATGTTTCTAATGAACGTTACTCGATGTTTACTGGGCAATTGTCTGATCATGATGATTTGATGCAAGGCGACCCTTCGGAGAGTGAATCCATGGAGTCGGACATGGAACAACAAAAATGGACCAAAAATCCTCTTATGGTGCGAAAAAGTAGAAAATCGGATCGGGTTTCAAAAACCGATAAAAGGCGATCTGTTCATAACACTGACCAAATTGGGAAAACAGTTTCCCCAAGGGAAAGGCCACCAAATATGTTCCAGAATCCAAAAAGCAAGGACTTATTTTTATATCCTGGAAAATGTGAACCGCTTCCAAAGGCTTTCAAGTTTCAAAGGATGGAAGAAAATCGTAAGAAGCGTATCGATATGGCGGTGACAAGTGACGAAGAATGTTCGCCACAGTTGAGAATTTCCCGTTTACGCCAACGAGCAATGCTCAGTTCAAATTTACACAATGAACCTGCTTTGAGAGAAGATATACAAATCGTTCCAAAGTTTGCTGATAAGACTCAATCACAGCATGGATTCCTTGGAAATTCTTCTTCGATCCAGAATGATAAGAGCACATTAGAGAGATTAAGTCAGTATGATGATGTAAGATATAATAACTGTGATGAAAACTTTAATATTGATCATAAAAATGATGCATTTTATCACAATAATGCGAAAAATCAAGCTGTAAAACACAATAAATTGCCCAGCGTTTTGCCAGAATTTCTGCCTGAAAACAGGCTTCCAGCTAACAGAGATCAGCATTTGGGTATCCATGGTAACGAATTTAATCAAGCATCTAAAGTGACTATGATAAATAGAACTCAGAAAAATAATGAAATTCCGGTAAATTTTGCTCGCAACTTGGCGCAAAATCAGTCACAGGAGAGTGTTAATCCAAAACTAGGGAGAATGGCGAGTGAGTCTCCAAAACTGCGGAGTTTCGATGAAGTGCGCGCAAAGCAAGCCCCGGCGTTAAAGAAAGCGGTGGAAAAAGTCAAGTTAACTCAGTGCTCACTTGATAGCTCCACAGATTCCCTGGACGATTTGATCGAGTCCAACATTCAGTATCTCGAGAGTGAAATCGAGAGCGGGAAGTTGAAACGTCAGTCCGGGAATTTCGGAAAACCACAAAACATTCCTGGCCAGTCGCATGTAATACGGGAACCAGTACGCACTAGCGTTCACATGTCAGTGAACGATGAATTTCGGTCGCGGCTGCATGACCCACGACAGCAGATTGTTAATAATATTCCTACACAGCGGCAGAACTTGGTGACAAAAAGTAGTCCTCACTCACAGCCGCAGCAAACGACATATCAAGGTCAACAGTGGTCACAAGTTAGAACTAATGAAGTGAAATCTGGACCATTATATGGATCAGCTACATACAGTCCCCACATGCATAGGAAACATGTTGCAACTACTGAAGACGTGTCAAAGTCTGATACCCAGTTGAACGTCAATACCAATCTTGGTCGCACGGACGTCACAGTTGGGGGGAAAAATTCTGGAAATTCAAAGATAGGCACCGTGTATTATGCAGAAAGCAAACCGATGGGAAGTTATTCAATTAAAGATCGGGTTACAGGAAGAATGGTGTACGTTAAGCCTGTTGAACGTGTGCTCAATGTGAGTGCAAGTGATGGTGACCTTGGTAATGGTTACCGTGGAAACGAGAATGTAGGTCAAGATGTGTCAAGGATCACAGAAAGTGGGATGTTTTCTGATGTTGAGTATGACATAGTCGTTTCCGAACGGATAAAGAAATGGGAGAAAAAGTTGACGCCAGGTGAAATTGAGGAACGTAAAACGGTGCTGAACACGATTCGGGAATACGAGTCTTTCAGTGACAGTAACCAAAAGGACAGTGTGCCTGACACTCCTGTTGAGATTAGGCGTGAATTGCGTCAGCTCATGAGCCCAACAAATAATACTGGTGTTGGAAAACTGTCCGTTAATCTAACTCGTTCAACATCTTCCATTTCTGATTCAAACATAGCTGACACTTCAGTGACATATTTTGAACCGAAAGTTGTGTCCTCGGAAACTAACCTCCATAGAATATTCCGCGTCGTTCACGAGCCAAAGTCGCACAGTGTTTCGAATGTTGGGAGCGAAAACATGGTAAAACCGGTTTCAAGTCGTAGAAGAAGGGAAGACGTGACCAATTATACACAGAGCATGAGTAGCATGGTGGCCAGTGAGTCAGAGGCTGGAACGATGCAGCAGTCGTGGCCCCCTATGGTTGTCGACTCAGATTCGGGCGTCAGAAAATCGTGGCGAATGTCACGGTACGAAGAAGAAATCAACGAGTTGAAGGAACTTGTTTCAGACAACTTGCGTGACATAAGAAAAAGGTTTGATTCGGACGTCAGTGAGTCGGACAGCAGAAGAGCATCTTCTCCTGTAGCTGTAAACAAGCCAAAAGAAATTGTGAATAAGCCAAAAGAAAATGTAAATAACACAAAAGAAAAGTCAGGTACTGCAAGTTTGACTCTGAATATTAAACCAGCAACACTTACGAATCAAAGATCACCTGTCACAATAAGAAGGAAGCTCTCTGATCAGATGGTTCATAACACTCCACCGGCAAGTCCCGGTATTGTTCCAAAAGGCAATACCACCATGATGACCTTGTCGGCACCTTTGACACCAAAACTGGAGAGGAAACTACCAATTTTCAAAAACATCCCAGTAGAGACAAAATCGGTTGTTCAGAGGATTGTTCCAGAAGTTTTAAAATCAGTGTATTCAATACACACGAGTTCAAATGTTTCGGATACAAAAGGTTCTTCGATTGATACTTCGTCGACTGGTCCCGACGTTTGGTCCCCTAATATGGAGAGTCGAAAGGGACTTGTTAGCATCGAGCGCGTGAAACCAAGAACGCTGCAGACTATTCCACTATCTGAAGACCCAGTCTGGAGAGAAATGGAGGGCTTAGCGACATTTCAGAGACAACAGGAGATGACAACGAAAGAAGTCAATTTCGATGAGATTGATGAACTTCTTAAGATAGCTACTGGTAGTATCGAGAGGTCAAAATCCTTATCCAATCAAAAAGAGCCATCCTGGATGACATCAGACCAGCTGACCCGCGCGGTTGATATCATGTCTCATAGTGAAAACGCGGTCATCTTGCATTCACAACTTCCTGTCGCGCAAAGCAAACCGAGAAAACTGTCTGACTCTTCAGCGACCACTAACAAATATTCCTTTATACCACCTGTTATACAACCACTGAAACTGAATACAGGACAGACCAAAAAATCCAGCACAAGCGCCTTAGATGACGTTTTGGAAGATATCCGTGCAACTTTGCAAAAGAAACCACTCAGTCCAAAACTAGCCAAAAACGTTGTTGAATCCTCAGAATCGAATTCGTCTGCTAATCCTTCGCTGCAGTCACCGCTGACAAAATCCGTCAAATCGTTCGTGTATATTAAAGGGGATCAAAAAGCTTCTTCACAACCACAGCCACCACCACGAAAAGCAGAAGTCTCGAAAACGCCATCCTCCGCTACGCCTGGCTACGACAACACATTGCCGTCTTGGCAGACTCAAACGCAGATTCCGCCAACTCTACAAGCCCAATTGGCCGAGGTGGGATACATCGATCCGGAATTCACGCAGTTTCCATACATCATCAACGGAAACTATCACCTCGACCCGGATTTGTTGTCGCAGAAGTTGCAAAGTACTGGACTGACGGTGAATGAATCGTCAGACGAACAGAGTTTGGCAAGTTGGAATAAAGTGCTAAGTAAATTTTCTGGGAATCAGCAAAACACAATTATGGAAAATCTTGCTACCAGTCAGAATTCTGTAAACGGGAAAGTAAGTCAATCGGAAGGCAATGTACATGACTTAGACAGATCAGTAGAAGAACTCCGATCGCTGGCACAAGATGTGGAATATAAATTAAGTCAAATAAAATCGCGTATAGTGTCAGCCGACGAAGAAAAGTTAGACAGTATATTGCTCGCTCTTAGGAAGTTTGCACCGCTTACAGAACAAAAGTATTTCAATTTGAAATCTAAACAGGACTTCGAAACAGAGAAGGTGAGGAAACGAAAACTTGAAGACGCGTTGACAGAGCTGGAGAAGATGTATCAAAGCCTTGATTTAGATGACAAATCTTTATTGGACCGAGCCTCCAGACGAGAAGAAACTCGACATTTTACATCAAGAACTGAATCTCAACCTCAAAAGGGTCCATCATCAAGTGTTAGCATGCTCGGTGGTAATTGGGCACAAAGGTCTGATTCCATGTCTAAATCTGAATCCAATATTGACTACAGTCATCCTAGGCGTTCACATATCGAAGAAATCGAGCGCCAGACGCAGAACGAGTTTGAAGATATTACGAAGTCATTTCAGGTTCTATTGGATGAAGTCACCAAACAATGCAGGTCTGTAGTAAAGAGCTCATCAAAACCTAGCCAACCAGAAAACCCTAAACCGCTCTACAGTCAACGACCAATTGATGAAATTCGTCAGGAACCACCTCGACATCAACTACGGCTGGAAGTCCCTTCGCAAAGAGCTGTTCAAGATAGCTATAACACAGCAATTAAAGAACTTGAATCGGTTGCTTTGGGCAACATTGCGAATATAGGTCACGGTCAGATTACAAGTCAATCTTTCAATAGGTCTAGACAGGCAAATAATGGAATGTCTTTAAATCTAGAGAAAGCAAATAACCAATTTTTGAACCAGAACGTAAAGAAATTTGAAACTGTTACTTCTCCTTCAAGAAATTTGAATATACAGATCCAGTCCCGTGCTGTGGTCACTAGCAAGGCCACGTCTCCAGGGTCAAACTCGTATGTGTCCATGGCGACGGAATTTAAACCTTCTATAGTGACAACCAAAACGCATGATTTTGTTAGAGGTAACGCGGAAGATGGATCTGGTAAAAATTCTGTAACGTTGAATATAGAGGTTAATACTGACAAAAATGCCAAAGGTCAAGGACGTAGTGGAAGATTTAGAAAACGTGGAAATGCTGAGCATCGAAAATCTATGCCAAATTTTACTCGAGCAGTAGAAACGCAGACCGTAGAAACGCAAACTGACCCACCACCCTCTGTTGCCGAGATGAAAGAAAAGTTTGAAGAAATCAGGAAAAATTCGCTGAAAGATTTGGAAAGTGACAGTTCCCCAGATTTAAAGTCTAACAGACTTTTAGCCAGGAAATTGTCGTCGGGTGTTGCACAAAAACTTTCCAGTGCTATTGACTCAAGTGACGAGGAAAGTTCCAGGAAGAAACGGAGATCAAAAGCGAGACTTTCCTTCAGTGCACCTGATATTGTGTCTTTGCTGGATTGTTTCAACGAGACATACAACGAACTAGACAATGCTGGTAAGGGGAAAAAGAAATCACAAGATTTGAAAAATAAGTGTAGTGAAGGTGCAAAGGATTGCGATACCGCTATTAATGTAAATGAAAGTCAGTCCGCGGATTGTTGTGAAACCCCGATCAGTAAGCCTCCCGTTTATCCAATCTGGAAGTACCCTGGTCAAGCGGATTTCGAGGGAACAAAACAATCGGATCAAAAACGAACTTTATCACATAGTGCTAGTGAGCGCAGTTTTACGAAAGGGATTGCGGAGAAAAACAATACAGTGATAACGACGTCTGGCAATGATAACACAGTGTTCAATTCTACTGGAATTAACAACGAAACTGCGGTGTTAAGTTCGGATGTTACATTTCGGAGACGAACGCGATCAGCAGGGTGCGAAGATGAAAACGAGGATCAAAGACCAAGAAGTTTTCATGAACTTGTGGCGGTTTTCGAACACAGTCCGCAGCGTCGTGAGAAACTGCGTTTGAGCGGCCTGCGTAAGTGCGCCTCCGAGGAGTCAATGTTTATAGATTTAATTTTGCAAAAGGTGTATCATTCGGAATCCGATGTCCGAGATTTGGATAGGCATGACAAGGTAGCTAAAACGGATGTTCGGATTTAAAGCTTTTAACGGAGGTTGAATACAAGTTAATTAAAAGTGCTCGCGTAGTGGGTAAAACATAGAGATTTACTACGTTACATGTAAATGTGTTCATTGTTTAAGATCCATTAATGTAGATTTAATTTATTTTTTGTGATTTCTTGAAGTCGGTTCTATAAAATTCATAAAGAAATATATCTTCATAGTGACCTGTGGCCTTATTAATTTACGTGTATATAATATTTTATGCTGATTCTGTATGTTGTTTTATTTAGAAGTTTATTTAAAATTAAAACTGTATACGTGTGCTAAATATATCTCAAATTTTAAGCATTTTATGTTAAAAGACAATATTATTTGAAGTGGAATAAGGCATCAATCTTAGAACAAACTGTTTTATATTTTCTGATTTATCAAGTCTAAGATATTGTAAGTAAAATAAAAAATTGCATATATAATTGAATTGCACGAATAGAGTTTATTTCAAAACTGAATGTTTATTTGAATCGTTAAAAAATCCTAAACACATGAAACCGTGCCTATGCGTACATGAATACAGTTTAAAAATACAGCTAAATGATGTATAGTTTGAATCACTGAAAATGAAAAGGTAGTGGAAAAGATGGTAACGTGCTTAATTTACTAAAACAATTAACAAAATATTAAACAAATACGTAAAGCACATTAAATAAATGATGTTTATTCCAAGTTTGAAGTCATATTCGATTTTCAGATATATAAAAAAAAAAGATATTTTTCTCTTGAAT
The DNA here is from genome assembly GCF_020536995.1 of Dreissena polymorpha. NCBI lineage: Eukaryota > Metazoa > Mollusca > Bivalvia > Myida > Dreissenidae > Dreissena > Dreissena polymorpha. The sequence goes on from NC_068364.1 coordinate 30,935,097, forward strand.
AAGACAGTATTGTTCCCAAAAAGAGTCTACGCCATGTATTTTATATCTTTTGGATTTGTTTAGTAGTTTATACATTTTCTGTATATGTTAAAATAATTATGTGTAGATATAATCTTTATTTTAATTAACATTGTAAAATGCACAAAGCTTGAAAGCAATAAGTTTTCTGTGTTATACATGTCTGGCAGACTGTAGCTAAATTGGGGCATATTGTTAGCACAATAGTGGTGTCAGACGAGCAATTTCAATGAACATGAGTCGCGATCTGGTAAAACGGGGTTTATTGAATGCTCGTATAGAGTGTCGTCAAATATAACCTTGTTTAGTCCGCAGTGAGGACACGTTGTACCTAACTGGATTTTAGCCAAGAAAAGACTTCAGTTAATGTACAATACAATGATAGCGGAAAGTGTCGTCCCTGAATCGTTTGGGACGACACTTGACGCATGCGCATTAGGCCCGGTTTGCGCATAAGCCCTGTTTTTGCAGATCGAGGCTCATATATTTTATTAAGATAACCATACACTGTCTCATAATCTTAAAATATTATAATAGCATACTTTTTTGTAAAATCATCATTACAGTTTACAGTAACTTAATTTTTCTCTGATTAATGTATCAGTTTATTCGTATTTTTTCCATTGAGAAACTACAGATATTGATTATTCTTATATATTTGAGAGCAAATGTTTATTATTTTTTAATGATTTTTTAAATTATGTTCTTGTTCATAAAATGCTTCATTAATAAGCACAGCATATTCCTGAAATGTGAAACAAAGATAGAAACTAATGTTCAACTATTTAAACATAGCTATATAATTATTAAGAAATCGGGATTTTTCAAAGTTTTTCAAAGTTGCCATTCTGTCTAGCAGAGAGTTCACTATGGTATTTGAGATTAAGATTGTAATGTTATCCTTTCTTTGTTTTCAGTTTCGTTCATAAGAAAGGATGGATCTCTTATACATTTTGTAAAATAAAAGAAATGGCTAAGCTAAAATGTATGAGAAATCGATTGAAACTTTTCCAATCTTTACTTGTAAGCCCTTTACCGATAGCCATAACAACAATTCTTTAAAAATGCTTTTTTTGCAAAGATTCCATTCAAGTACTGCCATTAAAAATACGCACGTGTGAATACTCTCTTATCATTCTTTCTGAAGATCTTGACTGTTAAATATAATCGTAGTTTCTATTGCACGACAAAAAAATCATGTGTATTTAAATGACATACATTAGAAAAGGTAATAAATATTATTTGTAAATTTTGTTATCTCCTTTATTTTCAACATCATTATATATGTGTCTTGTTCTGAGAAAACTGGGCTTAATTCATGTGCGTAAAGTGTCGTCCCAGATTAGCCTGTGCAGTCCGCACAGGCTAATCAGGGACGACACTTTCCGCTTTTATGGTATTTTTAGTTTGAAGGAAGTCCCTTCTTACCGAAAATCAAGTTTAAGCGGAAAGTGTCGTCCCTGATTAGCCTGTGCGGACTGCACTGGCTAATCTGGGACGACACTTTTCGCACATGAATTAAGCCCAGTTTTTTCAGAACAAGACACATATAATAAACCAATGCTTATTCAAAATCTCAATTTATTGTTTATGTAATAGTCTCATACGCTGTACATTATAGGAACTTTAGAAGATACGATATTGAGTTTTGTTTAGAGATAGTCCAATTATGTGAATATAAATTGTTAATTGGTCAGCTCTTTAATGCAAGTTAATTAGTATTTATAATACGTTACAAGAAATCATTTACAATTATCGTTTGATCCTAAAATTGAGGATTAATTACGCAATACTTGAAGTCTGGTTCATTTCCACCGCTTCATAACATTTCTTCGGGCTGTGTTTTGTTTCTATGAGATTTTTTACTTAAACATATATTTTTTCAGGAAAATTACCTGGCAATTTCGTGTTTGGTGTATGTATGTGTGCTTGTGCACGAAAAGATAACGTATATCTAGTTCTGAAAACTTGCCAAGGTTATGTAACTTTTGTGCCAAAAATATTTCAGATCTTTTAAGATTTGTATAATTAATACAGGTCTGAACCACTTGTTCTGAAATAAAAATAATTTAGCAATTTCTAAGGTTTAAAGATGTAGGTGTGATAGTTTAGCATTCTTGTGTAAGTGTTGTTCATAGTTTTGTTTACTTTTTTCAGATCATTGTTTATGTGAGAAACGTTATTAAAACACCGTACTTTAAGACGTTATAAAAAGATAACAAACACAGCAAGGTTACATTGTGTCTTTATGTTTGGTATAATACGCATTTTTAGCTCACCTGATTGCTCAGGTGAGCTTTTATGACAGGTCTTTGTCCGTCGTATGTCCGTCCGTCCGTTAACATTTGCTCGTAAACAATCTAGAGGCCACATTTCTTGTCCCATATTCATGAAACTTGGTCAGAAGCTTTGTTCCAATGAAATCTCGGTCGAGTTCGAAACTGGGTTGTGCCGGGTCAAAAACTAGGTCACTAGTTTAAAAAAAAGAAAAACCTTGTAAACACTGTAGAAGTAACATTTCATGACCAATCTTCATGTTACTTTGTCAAAATGTTTGTCTTAATTATATCTTGGTTGAGTTCAAAAGTGGTTCCGATCCGTTAAAAAACATGGCCGCAAGTGGGCGGGGCAGATTTCCTTATTCGGCTATAGAGAAACCTTGAAAACACTCTAGAAGTCACAATTTTTGCCCAATCATCATGAATGTTGGTCAAAACATTGGTTCAATTGATGTCTCGGACAAGTTCGAAAATGGTCGAGATCGGTGAAAAAGCATGGCCGCCAGTGGGCGGGGCATTTTTCTCTATATGTATATATTGGCAACTTCCCTATTTGGCTATAGATAAATCTTGTTAACACTCTAGAAGGCACAATTTTAGCCCAATCATCATGAAAGTTGGTCAAAACATTGGTTTTATTGATATCTCGGACAAGTTTGAAAATGGTTCGGATCGCTGAAAAAACAGGTTTCCGCATGATAACTCAAGAATGCTTACGCCTAGGATCATGAAACTTCATAGGTACATTGATCATGACTCGCAGATGAAATAATGATGAAACTTGACCAGGATGTTTGTCTGGACAATACTTAGGTCAAGTTTGACATTTGGTAAATATTGAAAGAACCGACTTCTCTCAGGTGAGCGAACTAGGGCCATCTTTGCCCTCTTGTTTATTATGTTATTAAAGATGGTTATTAAAGGTACCGTCAACCACGAACGACGAAAAAAAAAGTTATAAAAATCGTATTTTTTAGCTCACCTGATTGCTCAGGTGAGCTTTTCTGACCGGTCTTTGTCCGACGTACGTCCGTCCGTCCGTTAACATTTGCTCGTAAACACTCTAGATGCCACATTTGTTGTTCCATCTTCATGAAACTTGGTCAGAAGCTTTGCCCCAATAAAATCTCGGCCGAGTTCGAAACTGGGTTGTGCTGGGTCAAAAACTAGGTCACTAGGTAAAAAACAAACACCTTGTAAACACTGCAGAAGTCACATTTTATGTTCAATCTTCATTTAACTTTGTCTAAATGTTTGTCTTAATGATATCTTGATTGAGTTCAAAAGAGGTTCTGGTCTGTTGAAAAACATGGCCGCCAGTGGGCGGGACAGTTTTCCTTATTTGGCTATCGAAAAACCTTGTAAACACTGTAGAAGTCACAATTTTTGCCCAATCATCATGAAATGTGGTCAAAACATTGATTCAATTGATATCTCGGACGAGTTCGAAAATGGTCGAGATCGGTGAAAATACATGGCCGCCAGTGGGCGGGGCATTTTTCTATATGTATATAGTGGCAGTTTTCCCTATTTGGCTATAGAGAAACCTTGTAAACACTCTAGAAGTCACAATTTTTTGTCCAATCATCATGAAAGTTGGTCAAAACATTGGTTTTATTGATATCTGGGACGAGTTCGACAATGGTTCGGATCGGTGAAAAAACATGGCCGCCAGTAGGCGGGGCATTTTTCTCTATATGTATATAGTGAAAACAGGTGAACACAGTAGAAGTCACATCTTTGGCCCAATTTTCATGAAATTCGGTCAGAACATTTGTTTCTTTGATACGAGAGTTGAGTTCAAAAATGGTTTCGGTCAAACCTTGTGATCGAACACTATGGAAGTCACATTTTATGCCCCCTTCGAAGAAGAGGGGGTATACTGTTTTGCTCATGTCGGTCCGTTTGTCTGTCCACCAGATGGTTTCCGAAAGATAAGTCAAGAACGCTTAGTCCTATGATCATGAAACTTCATAGGTACATTGATCATGACTCGCAGATGACCCATATTGATTTTGAGGTTACTAGGTCAAATGTCAAAGTCACGGTGACCCGAAATAGTAAAATGGTTTCCGGATGATAACTCAAGAACGCTTACGCCTAGGATCATGAAACTTCATAGGGACATTGATCATGACTCACAGATGACCCCTATAGATTTTGAGGTCACTAGGTCAAAGGTCAAGGTCACGGTGACCCGAAATAGTAAAATGGTTTCTGGATGATAACTCAAGAACGCTTATGGATCATGAAACTTCATTGGTACATTGTTCGTGACTCACAGATGACCCCTATTGATTTTCAGGTCACTAGATCAAAGGTCAAGGTCCCGGTGACCCGAAACAGTTAAATGGTTTCTGGATGAAAGCTCAAGAACGCTTATGCCTAAGATCATAAAAGTTCATATGTACATTGATCATGACTTGCAGATGACCCCTATTGATTTTCAGGTCACTAGGTCAAAGGTCATGGTCAAGGTGACTCGAAATAGTAAAATGGTTTTCGGATGATAACTCAATAACGCTTACGCCTAGGATCATGAAACTTCATAGGTACATTGAGGTGACCCAAAATAGTAAAATTGTTTTACTCAAGAACGCTTATGCCTAGGATGATGAAACTTCATAGGTACATGGATCATGACTCGCAGATGACCCCTATTGATTTTCAGGTCACTAGGTCAAAGGTCAAGGTCACGGTGTTTCAACTTAGAAAATGGTTTCCAGATGATAACTCAAGAAGGCATATGCCTAGGATCATGAAACTTCATATGTACATTGATCATAACTTGCAGATGACCCGTTTTGACTTTCATGTCATTGCGTCAAGGTCTCGGTTACTTGACACAGTAAAATGGTTTTTGTATGATAACTCAAGAAAGCTTACGCCTAGGATCATGAAACAATATAATGGTCAAGTTGATAGAATTCTCTTATTAAATCAATCAAAAATGGAATTTATCATTTAAATGTTTTGAACACCTTATAACTTTGTTATCCATCTGACATATGTGCATTATAATCATTGCATCTTTTTAGCTCACCTGATTGCTCAGGTGAGCTTTTGTGACCGGTCTTTGTCTATCGTCTGTCCGTCCGTCCACATTTGTTCGTAAACACTCTAGAGGCCACATGTATTGTTCGATCTTCATGAAACTTGGTCAGAAGCTTTGTCCCAATGAAATCTCGGTCTAGTTCGAAACTTGGTTGTGCCGGGTCAAAAACAAGGTCACTAGGTAAAACAAAACAAAACTTGTAAACACTGTAGAAGTCACATTTCATGCCCAATCTTCATGTAACTTTGTCAAAATGTTTGTCTTAATAATATGTTGGTTGAGTTCAAAAGTGGTTCCGGTCCGTTGAAAAACATGGCCACCAGTGGGCGGGGCAGTTTTCCCTATTTGGCTATAGAGAAACCTTGTAAACACTCTAGGAGTCACAATTTTGCCCAATCATCATGAAAAATGGTCAAAACATTGGTTTTATAGATATCTCGGACGAGTTTGAAAATGGTCCAGATTGGTGAAAAAAACATGGCCTCAGGTGGGCGAGGCATTTTTCTCTATATGTATGTAGTGAAAACATGTGAAAACTCTAGAAGTCACATTTTTTGGCCAAATTTTCATGAAATTTGGTCAGAACCTTCGTTTCCTTGATATGAGATGAGTTCGAAAATGGTTCTAGTCAGTTCAATAATATGGCTGCCGGGGGCAGTTTTCTTTATTTGGCTATAGAGAAACCTTGTAAACACTCTAGAAGTCACAATTTTTTCCCAATCATCATGAAAGTTAGTCAAAAAATTGGTTTAATTGATATCTCGGACGAGTTCGAAAGTGGTCCAGATCGGTGAAAAAACATGGCCGCCAGTGGGCGGGGCATATTTCTCTATATGTATATAGTGAAAACATGTGAACACTCACATTTTTGGCCAAATTTTCATGAAATTTGGTCAGAATTTTGTTTCTTTGATATGAGTGTTGAGTTCGAAAATGGTTCCAGTCAGTTGAATAACATGGCCGGCGAGGGGGGGGGCATTTTTTATATTTATATAAAAGCTTGTGAATACTCTAGAAGTCACATTTTTTGCCCAATCATCATGAAACTTGGTGAAAAGATTGGTTTAATATATATCACATAATTAATGCCATAATTATTGCCCTTAGATTGTCCAACATTTCATTATATTATACAAAATCCTTGTAAACACTCTAGAGGTCACAATTGTGTTTCAGATTTTATGAAATTTGGTCATTATATTTATTTTTGTAAGCAAAGTTTGATGTTTGGTAAGGGGGGTCAACTTAAAATATAGGCCACCAGGTCAAATCTTACAAAAACAAAATCACTCCATATGCCAGAGTTTTGGTTCAATAATGATAAAACTTGACCAGAATGTTTGTCTGGACAATATCTAGGTCAAGTTTGATGTTTGTTAAAGTTTGAATGAACTGACTCCTCTCAGGTTAGCGAACTAGGGCCATCTTGGCCCTCTTGTTATAATTATTAGTTTATATTGATTAAAATATCACGACTGGTATATTACATTACTTAAAAAATGTTGTTAAGTTTTCATATTTTCAGTATATTCGGTAATCATTTTTACTGGGTACCGGTACCAGGTAACTACCAGTTAACGCCAGTTGATTGATCATCATCGTCACGTGGTGAACCCAGGAATGCAAATTGTGCATGCGTAGTGAATTGTATAAATTTTATATATAAAATTATCAATCTACTTGCGTTATTTATTGTGTGTTTATCGTTATGTCACCTATTTTCGCGATGTACATTCGATTTCACATCTCGAAATTTTATTACCGAATATACTGAAAATATTTTAAAGTAATGTAATTTACCAGTCGTGATATTTTAATCAATATAAACTTATTATTGTAAAAAATACGGTATTTTAGAACTTTTCCTTTTCGTAATTCGTGGTTGACGGTACCTTTAAAACCATTTTACTGCCTTTAAAACTGCATTCATTCACTCATGGACACTGTTTGATTTTTGCAGGATTTACTTAAATGTATGCGTTAGTCGAAATGGTTTACACAGTTGTGTACTTGTTAATTGAGTATATATGACATTTGCTTGTGAATATGTATTCTCATTGATGTATGGAGAACATTCAATAAATATTCACTGAACTGTCTTGTCTAGAAATATTAACTAGAATTTTACATTGTTGGTGTTTGAGACATAGTGAATTGAAGGTATAATTCTATGTAAATGTATTTTTTAAACTGTTGGGTAAACAATGCCCATAAACTGTCCATAATTATTTAGCCAGTAAACATTATAAATCCACAGTTGTGTACTTTTCCTTGTGTTACTCTCTCAGTTGTGGCCCTTTATTGTTGCTCTCACAGTTTTGTCCCTTTCTTTTGTTGCTCGCACAGTTTTGTCCCTTTCTTTTTGTTGCTCGCACAGTTTTGTCCCTTTTATTATGTTTATCACACAGTTTTGTCCCTTTCTTTTCGTTGCTTTCTTAGTTTTGCCCCTTTCGTTTTGTTGCTCTCACAGTCAGTTACTTGTAGAGCTTGTCTTATAATGTCCTCTTCAAAAAAGTAGTTGTACACGTATTGCTTTGCATTTTTCCGTCCATCGGTTGGTAGGTCTGTCGGTCGGTAAGTTTGTCGGTTCGTTGACCTTTTGTAACCGTGCAATGTCTAGAAAATACTTCGACCTTCAACCATGCACATTTGCACGATTTGACCTACAATCAGGGCAATGGGTATGATTGTTACATGAAAGGTGAGGAAGACGCCTATCCATTTTCGTGTAAACAGGTCAAAGGTCAATGTAATCAGGGCTTGCCACAGTGTTGCCGCGAGATTTTGGGAATGCTTTAACTTAATATAATTTGTGTGGTGGTATTTTTCTGAGACATGGGAGACACATGTTGATTTTGAGGACACCAGATCAAAGGTCAAGTTCACTGGATCTTGGGAGTGGAAATTCTTGTTGGTTCTTTGTTTGCGTTGGACAAATGGAGGAAAAGAAAACGCATTTTGATTTTGAGGTACCCATGTCAAAGATCAAGTGTATATACCCTTATGTCAAGGCATTTGCGCCCCCTTGATTTTCTTTACAAATTATGACCAAAATTGATTTTTAAATAAAGAAAAATCTAAGGTAAAGCTCACAGGAAAGACCCTGGAAGTATGGGGAACTAAAATGAACAGGGGGCCGTTTCATCAAAGATCGTACGACAATCTAATTTACGACCTAATTTTGGAGACTGAAAATACAAAAGCTGTTCATCAATATGCATTCAAAATATAAATCATATGTGAGAAAACAATGAAATGAATAGATATACGGAAAAATAATAGTATTATTATTTGGTGTTTAGTTAAAATGCGTCTTCGATTTATGTGTCGTATTTCAATTTTGTCGTACGATCGTTGATGAAACGGACCCCAGGTCCTTAATTTACAAAGCTCCATAATGAAACTCCTTTCATTTTTACAATGTCTGAAGTCTTTGGTTACGTTGTGGTGAGGTATTTTTACAATGTCTGAAGTCTCTGGTTACGTTGTGGTGAGGTATTTTTACAATATCTGAAGTCTCTGGTTACGTTGTGGTGAGGTATTTTTACAATGTCTGAAGTCTCTGGTTACGTTGTGGTGAGGTATTTTTACAATGTCTGAAGTCTCTAGTTACGTTGTGGTGAGGTATTTTTACAATGTCTGAAGTCTCCGGTTACGTTGTGGTGAGATATTTTTACAATGTCTGAAGTCTCCGGTTACGTTGTGGTGAGGTATTTTTACAATGTCTGAAGTCTCTGGTTACGTTGTGGTGAGGTATTTTTACATTAAATACTTTTTATAAATAAATGTTGATAGATTTATTAATATTCATCACATGGGCGGACTTGAGAACTTGTCAAAACCCCACCGCTCCTGTATGGTGAGCACCAACCAAGCTCACATCTGCTGGGGACAGAGATTGCACCCAGATCGCCCTGTTGAAACGTGCGTATACAAACTCCTGTATGGTAATCCTCCAACCAAGCTCACATTTGCTATGGGGCAGGGATTGCACCCAGATCGCCGAGGTGAATAGCGCGTATACAAACCACTGCGGTTGCCGAACAGCCTTCAGAATGGTTTCAGTTCAAAGGCACATATATATGCTTGCTTTGGAAAAAGCTGATAGGAGCATCACACGTGCATACAAGTCTCGTTGTCTTGTTAAAGGAGTTCAACATAATTGGCTGATGAAGAAAACAAAGCTAATGCAATAACTCACAGGTTAAGAAATTAAGAAAAGTAATGAAACATTTTTCTAGTAAAGGCAGGTAAATTAATGATACCCTTGTTAATAAATTATACGGCTGGATATGGGAAACAACGAATGAATTTGTTATTAAATTAAAAATAGTGTCAAGAAAGCATTGTCTAGTAAAGGTGGCCACTGGTTGAAGTAAAGGGTAAACAAGTAGTGAGAACAAGAAGTCAAACATCAAACAGCAATTATTAATTAATATTAATACTTTCCTCTGAAACTGTTTCAGTAAGTATAGGTAATATGAATGTCTCTTTACATATGTTGGTCGCAAAATATAACTCGTTCTCTTCACTCAGACTTTTCTCGTGCATCACAGTAGTCAATATTGTTTTACTGTTGGCAGTAAAACAATATTGAAAAACGTTATTTAGAAATGTACGCCGTGAGTGTATGAACATATTTACGTCTAACCCATGAACATAGTTACGTCCAACCAATGAACATAGTTACGTCTAACCCATGAACATAGTTACGTCCAACCAATGAACATAGTTACGTCTAACCCATGAACATAGTTACGTCCAACCAATGAACATAGTTACGTTTAACCCATGAACAGGGTTGCGTCCAACCAATGATCATAGTTACGTCCAACAAATGAACATAGTTACGTCCAACCAATATACAGTGTGGTGATTTTTGCAAATGTTTAGTGGAAGCAGATAAAGGAATATCAGACAATGGCAGTTATCGACGTCTCTGGTGGAAGCGTCTAAAGGGGGCTTAATGCATGTGCGTAAAGTGTCGTCCCAGATTAGCCTGTGCAGTACGCACAGGCTAATCAGGGATGACACTTTCCGCTTTTGTGCTATTTATCGTTTCAAGAAAGTCTCTTCTTAGCAAAAATCAAGTTTAGGCGGAAAGTGTTGTCCCAGAATAGCCTGTGCGGACTGCACAGGCTAATCTGATATGACACTTTATGCACATGCATTGAACCCTTTTTCACAGAGTACGGCCCATATGTTTGCGCTAAAAGAAAGTAGTACTTAAGATCTCCAATCATAAATGCACAGGTCATTTGAGAAGCAACACCTGTGGACACAGTGGGTTTGCTGATGCTTTAAGATGTTGCATGGCCACATGAACGCTTACCAGAGTTTTATAATTATACAGTATACACACAATTATTATTCAATGACAGAATGACACATTATACTTTTGGATTTTTATATTGAACGGATAATTAACACACAATAATAATTAGTATTTAGTAATGTGACCAGATGATGAATACGCATATATATACTATTTATGTATTGATCATTTTAGGACAATAAAAAAGTTAAAATAAATTGGATTTAATATGCACATTTCAATACAAAACCACCACAAAGACCTATCAATATACAATGTGTATTGATAGGTCTTTGACCACCGTCAGGCAGTTTTAATCCAAATTTGCCATACACGCATAGTGTCGACAACGACACGAATAGCAGTGAATTACTTGTACAGATCCCAATGTCAGCCTGCATGTGTCACAAAGTCATGTGGCATTGAGGCAGTGTGGTGCGAAATTTATGCAGAAAATTGCAGTTTTATAATCGGATCTGTATACATTCCACCAGAGAATAGTGAAATGATGAAAACACTGTTCAACACAATAGAACATATTGAAAGGACTGGTACACCGTTGATGTTACTAGGGGACTTTAATGCACATCACAAGTATTGGCAATTAAGAACAATAATTAACTAGGATGCTTTTTACACGAATACTTTCAAGGAACAGAAATAACCGTGACAAATAATGCAACATGCACCAGAAAGGACCACATTATCGATTTAACTATTATTTCTAACACATAAGTTCACAAGATCAAACATTGGAAAGTGCAAGACGAGGCCTATTTTAACTCAGACCATAAACTTATAGTGTTTGAATAGGGAGAGAAGGAAAGCTGGGAAGCAGAGTCAAGATGGGATCTTGAGAACAGTGACTGGTTTAAATGGAAACATTGATGCAATGAAAATATTTAACAGTGGATTGAAAAACACACAACAGATACAGATGTGAACATCATTTACAACTCTTTAGTGGAAACCGTAAAATATGGTGCTGAAGAAATACTAGAAAAAATAATATTTGTAAACATAGCAAAGGGTACTGGACAACGGAACTGACAGAGTTAAGAAAGAAATTCAAAAAATGCAAGAGGAACTTTGAGAAAAGATCAGATCCCAGTAATCAAATGAAACTTACTCAATGTAGAGAACAGTTTCTACAGGCTGTTGAAAAATCGAGACAAAGCAAATTTGTTGCAATGATATCACCCGCGAAATAAATTTTGTCTATGGATTGGTGCAAATCCCTAAATATATAGTTTAGTTATAAAAATTAATTGAGTGTAGGTTAATTGTTTTGATGAATTGCAATTATCCTCATTGATATCTATACACCTAATAAGGTTCATGTTGAAATATTGTAGTCTATCTGAGATATAGCCCTGAAAATTTACACAATTCAAAAACAAGAAAGGGCAATAACTCTAGGTTTAAAAAGTGCAAGGTGATGGATTTTGTGCATGGCACTTCCTCCAATTGATTTTTACCCACCCATGAAGTTTCATGTTTAAATGTGTATCATACTTGCGATATAGCCCTGGGAAGTTCATCATACAAAAATAACAAAGGGCAATAACTAATATTTAAACAAGTGAAGGGTTATGTTTCTTAAGCATGGCACTTTATTATCTATACACCCATGAAGTTCCATGTTGAAGTCCTGTATGGTATCTGAGATATAGCCTTGAAATGTTACATCCTACAAAAACAAACCAAGGGCAGTAACTCATATCAAATAAAGTGTATGTTTATGGTTGATATGCATGGCACTTTTGATGTTAATATCTTATAATGTTTCTGAGATATAGCCATAACAAGTTTTGTGAAAGACACATTGATGGACGGATATACTGACGGACCGACAACGCCAATTCTATATCCCTCCGCCTTTAACGAGGGATAATACATTTTTATACGCCCGTTTAAAAAAACGGGACGTATTATAGTTTTATCTTTGCGGCGGGTGGGCAATGTCCACGGCAGTGTCCGCTCTCTAATTCAAATAGTTTTCATCCAATCTTCACCAAACTTGGACAGAAATTTTATCTAGACAATATCTAGGTCAAGTTCGCATATTGGTCATGCCGTGTCAAAAACAAGGTCACTGGGTCACTTAGTGCATTTCAAGCATTTAGCATGGTGTCCGCTCTCTAATTGGAGTAGTTTTCATCCGATCTTCACCAAACTTGGTTAGAAGTTGTATCTGGACAATATCTAGGTCAAGTTCGAATATGGGTCAAGCCGGGTCAAGTACTAAGTCACAGGGTCACTTAGTGCATTTCATGCATAAAGCATATTGTCCGCTCTCTAATAGTAGTAGTTTTCATCCGATAATCATCAAACTTGGTCGGAAGTTGTATTTAGACAATATCTAGGTCACGTTCGAATGTGGGTCATGCCGGGTCAACATCTAGGTCACAGGGTCACTTAGTGCATTTCAAGCATTTAGTATGGAGTCCGCTCTCCAATTGAAGTAGTTTTGATCCGATCTTAACCAAATTTGGTCAGAAGTTGTGTCTAGATGATATGTAGGTCAAGTTCAAATATGGGTCATGGTTAAGTTATCATGTTGTCCAAAACCTTCAAACGGGCGTATCTTGTGACAGTTTTGCACTCTTCTTAATAAAGGTGTTGCTCAATGCTAAAATAATCCTTCAAGATATGATACTTGATGAGATAGAGCAACACTTCACATGCATATGTTACGAAAAGACCAATTATAAGGCTGAATATTTGTCTCTTACCAGGACTGAAAACAGTGAAGCTACCAAGACCATGACACCTCCCAAGCCATCTGCACCCGATTGTATAAACGCTGGTCAAAGTTACCGCTCGGTAACATTCAAACCTTGGTAAGTTTGCGGTTATTCAGGTATAGTAACCTTCAAGGTAACTCGATTGTATAAACACGATATACAGCAAAGTAACCGAACCGCGCATAGTGGAATTTAACCACTGTAACCAAAACATTCCCACAATGCATTTTCTAATGACGTAATTTTCGCGCGAAGTGTCACGCTTATAAACTGCGACATGTATTTTTTTTATCAAATTCATTTACAAATGAATTCACAATAAAATAAAGTGTAAATTTTAACTATGAGTTCATCAAAATGACCAGGGACAAATTGATAATGATGTCGGGATTTGCATCATTTAGCGGAATCCCTGGTGCTTCCAAACTGCAAGAGAGTGCTTACAAAGACGTCTATTTTTCTAGTTGGTCTAGATGTCACATATTAATTATACATGGTCGTCGTAACATGCTAGACTATTCTTCTAATTTTGCTTTTGTTTACAATAAACTTACTTACTTTCTTGTACAATAAGGAAATTTAACATAGACAAATAAAACATTGTTCAAGTTTAAATATAACTTTGTGTGCAGAAATCTGCAAATGCGACCGAGTTCACCAACGGCTATTATTTGTGTCGTGTTCTGAGAAAACTGGGCATAATGCATGTGCGTTAAGTGTCGTCCCATATTTGCTATTTAAGTTCGCACAGGCTAATCAGGGACGACAATTTCCGCCAAAAATTGATTTTTGCTAAGAAAAGACTTCATTTTAACAAAAAATGTCATAAAAGCGGAAAGTATCGTCCCTGATTAGCCTGTGCGAACTGCACAGGCTAATATGGGACGACACATATAGCACATGCATTATGCCCATTTTTCTCAGAACACGACACATTTGATAAACTGCTCCGGTTCATACTAGTTCGAACGTGTTTTGTTTTTTGTTTGTACTTTTGTTGTTCCCTGTTCCCGAAGAAAGGATTTTAACATGGGCGCCATTGATGCCTAGGATCACACACGGCATACCCATAACAGAATATAAGAAACACGTTCTGTGCGTCCTTAAATTCGTCGTCCGAAGTCGGAAATTGTATTGCCCTGTAAATTAAGTCAAATAAAGTGTCAGTCGCTGCAATTGTATTTTTACTCGTCGAAATTGTGAAGGTTGTCGATGGTTAGCTCTTATAATGTCGCGCGCCGCGGCCATTTTGTGTAAGTTACCTCTCGGTTACTTGTACTTACCCACCTAGGGAAGCAGGGTATGTTTTAACTGGGTTTTAACCGATCGGTATAACTAACCAAATTTTATACAAACGCTTACCGACCAGTAACCAACATGTGACCGACTTTTAACCGCCGGTATGTGGTTAACCGCCGGTTTAACTGTTTATACAATCGGGTGCTGAATCATTGACAATGTAACTCCACACAGGCTAATTAGGAACCACACTTTTCGCTGTTTAAAGCAAAAATCCAATCTAGACAGAATAGTATCGTACAAAATATATTGTAAAATCATTCATATTGCTCTGAATGAGATTTTATGGTTTGTCAAAAATGACCTTTTCATGGACTTCTTTTAGTAACCGGTGGTTATGGGATATACACCCTCAGTAATTTCATACCATACGAGAGCGAAGTAACCGTCAGTTACTAACTGTATAACGAGTGTATCTCAACTGATTACTCGATTACTCAGGGTGTATGGAAATTACTCGGGGTGTATGGAATATACACCATGGGCACATGACCGCTCTAAACCAATCGGATTAGGTCATTTTTGTAGGAGGTCAGAGAAAGGTACCTACATGTACATTCATAGATTACTGAGTTTGGCCAAAACACACGCACAAATACTAATTATTCTTTGTGATCTTAAAATTGGTGGAACAGTAAAGCCACAAGATAAACTAAAATTCATATCTCACAAATTTTACAGTAACTAAGATTAAGTTAACATACATGCAAACTTGAAGAGTGTTAATGAAATTTTGAAAATGTACATAAAAACAAATCTCTTGAGTGGTGAATGCTTCTGAAAAGTATTGTAAAGAGCTTAAAATATTGTTTTTACCAAAAAGTATTGTTTGGACCAAAAAGTAATGTTTAGACCATAAAGTATTGTTTTGAGCTTTAAATATTCTTTAAACCCAACAGTATTTTTTGAGCTGTTTGATACCAAAAGTATTGTTTTGAACCAAAAGAATTGTTTAGACCAAAAATAAAAACTGTTTACAGACAAAAGTATTGTTTAGACCCCAAATTATTGTTTAGACCCCAAAGTTATGTTTAGACCCCAAAGTATTGTTTAGACCCAAAATTAGTGTTTAGGGGCAAATGTATTGTTCAAACCCAAAAGTATTGTTTAGACCCCAAAAAATTGTTTGGACCCAAAAGTATTGTTTAGACGCAAATGTACTGTTGACCCAAAAGTATTGTTTAAACTCAAAAGTATTTTTTAGACCCCAAAGTATTGTTTAGGCCCCAAATTATTGCGTAGACCCACAAGTATTGTTTTTACCCAAAAGTTTTGTTTAGACCTCAAAGTATTGTTTAGACGCAAATGTATTGTTTAAGCCCAAAAGTATTGTTTAGACCAAAAAATATTGTTAAGACCCAAAAGTATTGTTAAGACGCAAATGTACTGTTTACCCAAAAGTATTGTTTAGATTCATAAGTATTGTTTAGACCCCAAAGTATTGTTTAGACCCTAAAGTATTGTTTAAACCCCAATGTATTGTTAAGACCCACAAGTATTGTTTAGACCCACACGTTTTGTTTAGACCTCAAAGTATTGTTTAGACTCAAATGTATTGCTTTGACTCAAAAGTATTGTTTAGACCCAAAAGTATTGTTTTGAGAATTGCTTAGACCAAAAAGTATTGTTTAGGCCAAAAAGTATTGTTTAGACCCAAAAGTATTGTTTTGACATTGACAAAATCTATCGTTTAGGTTACATTATACTAAATTATTGAGTCATGTAGGCTGTAGTCTCTCAAAAAATGGCATAGTTTCTTTGAAGGCATTTTTACCACTTTAGATTATGGTTCTAGTTTTATCTTTTGATGATTTTGATAGGGCATGAATAGGTATTCACTACGAAATCCCTGAAATATGATAACGCTATATAACCCACTCGAAAATCCCCAACCACGATGAGGATCGAACCTGGAACCTCCGGGTTCCAAATCAGCCAGGCTCTCCACCGCGTCGCTATAAAAGCTAGCTCATATAGCAAGGCAGTATAAGAAGGTCAGCACATAAGGTAGTCGTGAAGACTCAGCGATGACCTGCAAATAAACTCTGACATACACACACAAGGCAGTATAAGTTCTCTGTATACCGAACCCTGGTGCACACACGCCCTCAAATTGAGAAATTCTTCAACGAATTTCCCCATGACACGACATCTGAGGGATGTCTGTAAAACATGGTGGGTTATTTACATTGGCCGCCAGTTAGAGACTATGGTACAACATTGCACTGAAAAAGGTTACATATGCCAATAGAAAAAGACCGGATTTTTTTTTTTGCAAAAGCAGTCGATTTTGATTTGTGTAAAGTTCTTTCGTGTGTGTGCATGATATACCTTTCTATTGCATAAATAGATTCAGCTTAGAAATGCCTTTAAGAAAAGATACATTTATGGGGATCATATGTGCACAATGTTGCAATTATTTTTGCTTCAAGTTGTTGATTTAACATTGAATAGTATAGGGAAAATATTTATATAGTGTGACCTTTTAAACCAAACAGTAATGTTCAGACCCAAAAGTATTGTTTTGACCCAAATGTAGTGTTTAGACCCAAAAGTATTACTTTGACCCAAAAGTATTGTTTAGACTCAAAAGTATTGTTTAAACCCAACATTTTTGTTTTTAGGTCACGATATACTGAATAATTGTATTTATTTATTTATTTGTATTAATTTATATTTTTTTAAATACATTTTAATTTATAATTAATAATATTTATAATAAATCCCAGGGGAAGAATCACTGTCAGGTATATTGGTGTGCTGTAGGCCACGACTGCAAAGACGCTGATTACTGCATAGAAACTCCACAGCACTTCCACAATCATTTCTGGCAACGTACTGTCGACGGCCTCAATGTCTTAGGAGAATATGAGGAATGGGAAAACAGGTCTTAATGCATGTGGGTAAAGTGTCGTCCAAGTTTAGTCTGTGCAGTCTTTCCAATTTTATGCATTTTTTTGTTTTAATGTAGTGAATTCTAAACAAAAATCTAGTATAGGCAGAAAGTGTCATGCCTGATAAGCCTGTGCAGTCTTACCTTTTCAATGAAGCATATGTAGAATGGGATGATTTAAGCGATGTTGGACTAGACCTTTTCAATCAAGAATAGATAGAATGGGATAACATAAGCAATATTGGCAATCCTTGACTTCGTACCTTTTCAATCCAGCGTAGGTAGAATGGGATGACGTAAGTTATGTTTGACTACTTACTTACCTTTTCAATCAAGCACATGTAGAATGGGATGACATAAGCGATGTTGGAATACTTACCTTTTCAATCAACAGTAGGTAAAAAGGGATGACATAAGTGATGTTGGCAATCACTTAGTTAATACAGAGGACCCATGAAGTAACAATGTCCGTTCTCTATCTAACTCGATATGAAGTGCAACCAAAACCTAGAATTAACATAAATATTGACAAAATATTTTGAGCCTCGTTCTGGGTAAATGAGACTTAACGCGTGTGCCTTAAGAGTCCTCCCATATTAGCCTGTTCGGTCTGTACAGGCTGATCAGGGACGACATTTCTCGTTTGAGCTGAATTTTCCCTAGGAAGAGACTTCATTTAATTGAAAAATAACATAAAAATGGAAAGTAGTGTTTTTGATGTGCATGCAGTAATTCCTCCCAGAGCTCATTTATAATCAAAGTTGTACAATCTTTTATATGCATTCCAGGGACATTTTAAGCAATTTATATACATTTTCATAGTGCTTACAGTACCTATTTATGCTTAAAATTGTCTTTTGATGCAATGAAACAGAAACTAAATGATACACAAGTCAGTAATGTGTCCACCATTTTGAGAATAGAACCTCGGACGACACTTAACGCACATGCATTAAGCCCAGATTTCCCAGAGCATGGATCTGGAGATTCCGAGCTATCTCCCCATTCCCCTGTTGATTTCGGGAACATTTTGTGCATAAAACAACCATGAAATTGGGGAAAAGATGTGTGCAATTCTGGGAAATAGGTCCCTTAAATTTTTTTATTGACAATGCTTCGAAAAACAGGGTTTTGTGTTTTGAAGGTTTAGAGATCATGTTGACTAGATTTTCAAAAGTGCATAAGGAGAAACAAGCGATGTGTTTGTGAAACACTATGTCCCTATATATTTGACCTTTGACTTTGAAGGATGACCTTGACCTTGACCTTTCACTACTTAATATGTGCAACTCCATGAGATACACATGCATGCCAAATATCAAGTTGTTATCTTCAATATTACAAAAGTGTACATTAAATTAGCGATTGTGACCCATATAATTGACCTTTGATCTTGAAGGATGACCTTGACCTTTCACCACTTAACATGTGCAGCTCCATGAGATATATATGCATGCCAAATATTAATTTGCTATCTTCAATATTGCAAAAGTTATAGCAAATGTTTAAGTTTGCACAAACAAACAAACCAACAGACAGGGAAAAAACAATGTGTCCCCCACTATAGTGGTGGGGGATATAAAAAGAGAGATATTGCTAAATTGGAAAGGCGTAAAAATCATCATCTATTAACACATGAAAAAAGCCCTTGATTTAATTTGAATGATCCATGCTTTTGGAAAACTCTTCATACATGTATGTAAAGTATCAAAACGTTCTACTTTTTCATTTAAATGAAGTCTCTTATAAATAAAATCCAGTCAAGATGACACGTGTCATCCACATTCAGCCAGTGCGGACTGAACAAGCTAATATGGGAAGAAACTTATCAAACATATATTTAACAATGTTTTCCCATAGCCCTGCTTAATTTGGTACATTCCAAGGCGATAAGTGGATGCACGCTCCTTCATAGTCAAGTCTGATTAATACCCTAAATTGTTTTCTTGTTACAAACTTTAAATTGGTATACATAAAGTATTACTTTACCAAAGGTCACAATTGTTAACACAAACAGTTTATTAGATTATTTTATTGCAAAATACATTCAAAACCAATACATAACTATAATGCTTTCTATATTAATAATTTTCAATTATATTATATGAATATTAAACCAAACTAGCAATTTTCTCTGACAAGCAGCACGATGAGTAATATTTCAGGCATGACAATGACAGTTTTATTTATGTTCAAGTTCGTAGTAAATTAAAACGTTGGTTTGTACATGAATAGTTTTCATATCAGGCTCCTTCATAAAAGCTAGATTGGAGTACATACTTGGCATTCTGCAATTTAAAATACTCCCTGTGTATACCCATGTTATCTAGTTAACTTAAACCGACTATTATATTGCTTTATTGATTAAAAAATATGCCCAAATAAACTAACCGCAAACTGAGGTGTATTCATATGGTTTTATCTTGCAATACATTTCATATTACATAGTAGATAGTAACTTTGCCTACTGGTCTTAAAACCTTTAAATAAAATTGAGTTTTATCTATGATAATGGTACGGTAAGGCAATGCTTGTTATTGGACTATGGACCGGATCTAGATGGGCGTTATTTGTTAAGTAAGAGATACTAAACTATATAAATTAAATTAAACTTTCAGAGATCTAAAGCTGCTGTATTTACAAAACTCGTGCAATAAAATGGCAACCTTTTTACAATCTACAAGTGAGAAGGGATCTGACATGGTCCAAGACTTCTTATGTTCGACCTGCGAAGACACGAATCTGGATATAATGTCTGATTTCTACTGTGAATCTTGTGTTAAATTTTACTGCGGAAAATGTATAGGCATGCACAGCCAGTTGTTTACGAAACATGCCCCCTATGGAAGGGGAGATATGAAGAAATGGCCAGTGGCCAAGAAGGTGGAAGATTTTCTTCTGAAGTGTGATGTCCATAAAGACAAAAACCTTGAAATGTTTTGTGATAATCACAGTGAACTGTGCTGCACAAACTGTGCAATTCTTAATCACAGGTAAATGTTAACTTTATTTAAATTAAAAACAGCAAGGTTAAGAAACAAATAAACGGTTTTCAAACTTCATTGCAAGGAAGTCAAATTATTAGCAAAATAACATCAATCTTATAATATCAACAACATATTTTTTATTTCAATAAACCATTAATTTGCTCATATACAATTATTAAAAAAATATAAAAAGACAGCAGTTTTAAGCTATCTTTGTACTTGGGTCACTGATTTCAAATCCAGTAAAATATCTGTTGAAATGAATATGTAGGGTTTAGATTTAAATAAATGAATACTTATGTAAATACCATATTGACCTAAAGCTGGACTCTAATATATTAACTTTTTCATTCTGGTTTTTCCAAAGTATTTTAGATTCTCATTACAAAGGCTTTTAAAAAAACAAGAAAGTATTTAATATTGATTACAGTGTTTTTTTCAATCTTCTTTCAGACACTGCCAAAAGTTAACTCTGATATCCGACATCGTAAAAAGTCAGTCTACAGACCTTCAACAACTGTCAGTTTCTATCCAAACTATTTTGAAAGCATTGACGAAACTTCAAGACAAGCAAGAGGCTAGCATTCAGTATGTGCAAAGTTCATATGATGAACAGCTAAACAAGATACAGGAAACTCGCAGAGAAATAAATACAGCCTTAGACACGATTGAACAGAAGACACTGAAGGAAATGAAAGATACTCTAAGCAAACTGCAAGCCTTTTCCAAAAAAGATGTTGACAACTGCAACAGGCTAAGGGATAAATTGAAACAACTTCGAGACACCATACAGGACATTAGCGATAAAAGCAAAATGGAACTATCCTTTATAGCCACCAGGAAATCCAAGGTGATAATAGAACAATCTGAACATTTTCTAAAGAAGAACTCTGTTCAGGATAAATTTTATTTAACATTCCAGCCTAACAGTGAAATTGTACAGTACTTGTCAACACTGTCAGGTCTTGGGAGGATTAAACACAGTACGAAGAAATTGATGGGAGAAGAGAATCCAAACAAGGTTATCACTGTGCAAGAAAAGTATGTACACAATATGCGAATATCAAGTGATTGGAATGAATGCAATATCAAAGCCATCTTAGTCCTCCAGGATGGACAGGTCCTGGTTGCAGACAACAATAATAAGAAAATCAAGCTTCTTGACCAGTGTTACCAGGTGTTGAGTAACTGTAGTTTGACTGCCTTTCCACAAGATATGTGTGATATCACACCTAGTGAGGTGGCTGTGACTGTCAATGAAAATGCTTATAATATACATGAGGTCAAGTTTATCACAGTCAACAACAGGCAGCTATTGACAGGAAGGGAGCTTCAGTTACCACATGCATGTATTGGTATTGCCTGCCACCAAGGAGACCTGTATATTACTTCTGCTACTGCATTGTATAAGTACACATTGAGTGGGAAACTTGTCAACAAGATGTATGAAGATACATCAGACACTTATACAGGTCAGAATCATAGTTAATTAATCATGATATGATTAAGAATTTGTTGTATAAATACATATAAAATGTACAGTTAGTGTATTATTCAATCGCAGTTTAGAAAACAATTCATGTTTTGGATCATTGATAAGGGCATTACCAGATTGTTATTTCTTAAAATATTGTGTCATTTAATTTTATTTACATAAAAATTAATGGATTGGTAAAATCAGGCATATTCATTCGATCTTAAATTTGTTTTTGTTTTTATAATATCTGATATGAAACGTTTACCTCACATTTGGTTGAACATTTGATTTTGTGGTTGAGTGCACACCACCAAAATCCACGAACAATAAAGTAACATAAATACTCAAAATCAGCACATATTTTGCGAAATATTAAAAAAAGGTAACCCATAAAAAATCAGTATTCCTTATAGCAATAGTCAAAATTTCAACGCTTGATGTAGTATGGAAACACAGATTTAATGAGATACAAAATGCCCTTTTTCATACGACATACCAACACTAACATGAGACATGAACATGTGTTCAATATAAAAAAATTAATTTACCCACAAAAAAGAAAAAAGAGCTTGTGTGTCTTGTTAATTCTATGTTAACATACCACATTGAACGTTGAAATTTTGTCATTTGCTATAATAAAAACATTGATTTGTTATGTATTAACTTTATTTTTTTAAATATTGTACGAACTATTCGTTGATTTTGAGTGTTTATGGACTTGTAGTGTCCGTTGAATTATATAAGTTTCATATAAGACACAGTGTGCTTTTTAATGTTTGTAACCTTTTTTTTAAATTTTGATAATTTTTTTATATTTAGAAAATGAGAATGAATTTATAATTTCTGCAACTGACTTTTGTAACTGATGAAGAAACTATATACAATTTGAATTTTAGTAATAACAATATCTATAGATATTCTTTTGAATGAACTTCCTGACACACATAAATATTTATTACTAGTGGGTTTCATACATATCTTAATAATGTTGTCTTTGGTATTTAACAACACATTAGTTATACAGTTCCTATGAAATTTGTTATTAACATCTATATAATATAATTCAATATCTTGATGTTACTCTGTTTTGCAGTATATAAGATTGCTGTGAGTCCCACAGGGGACAAGTTGTACATCACTAACACCTCCCATGACAAGCTCCTCACTCTGGCCAGGGATGGGGCAGTCCTGGCCACCTTCATTGACCCTGCACTACAATGGCCAAAAGGTCTTCATGCTACACATGCAGGCCAGGTGCTGGTATGTGGAAACATATCCCACACTATCCTACAAGTAGATAGTGAGGGCAAGAGGAAGCTGGCTACACTTGGTACAAAGGAGGATGGAGTAGTGTCCACATGGTCAGTCTGCTACAACAGACACACTGCCTCCATCATTGTGGGACTTGAACGGAACAGCAGTATCCTGGTTTTTAAAGTAAAATAATGTAATTCTACATGTACCTTGATTGATGATTCATATTATTTCAATGGCCATAGGATTGTGCTGTGTTAAGGTTGATAATAATTAAACATTGTTAGTATTTTGCAGTTGCATTGTTTTGAAAACCTATAATGTCATAAGTTCAAAAACTGTTAAGAGTGTCAGTGAAAATAAGAACAGCTGTAGTGTTTATTATATTGTTACATCTATAACAATTGTTTTTGTATTTCTCATTGACTTGACAGGTCGACTAGATCTGCTGGTGAATATACAGAAACAATTTTAGTTCAGAATATAGTATCTGTTTTTTACATTACATCACATTACATCACATTACAACACAATAACACCAGAACTATATATGTGTATAGGCTGTCGTTTCTTTAAGATACATGTCAAATGCATTGAAGATAACTTTACTTTTTCATTGTTGTTTTTAAAAAATGATGACTTGTTTTTTTCTTGCACTGAGAACATGTTTCTTGGTAATTTATAACTATTTATTCAGCGTAGCTGTCTCATCCAGGTTTTGATTTACATTAATATTCATTGAAATGATGTGAATATTTTCCGCCATGAGACGTATATGAATAAATGATAATTCAGCATGGGCTAATATGACACTTATAGATATGCAGCATTGCGTTTTGCAATGATCTAAACCGTGTATACAGGGTTAAAATATTTTATAAAGTTTAGAAATATTAAGCATCTACAACAGTCGGACAATATTAAACTGTCAAAATCACAAATTGTGTGCGTATTCTAGAAGGCTTTGTTCTAATACATAACAATTAGTATTATATTGCATTAAGAGCAGTTGTATATATTATTTTATAGTGTTCCTTAATGTGTCCTACCTTAATACACTTAACTCATTGAAATTGTTTTTGATTGATTGTTAAGTCCAACTTCGCCAAAAATCAATTGACCGGAACAAAACTCACACTTCACCGAAACGCAGATTCGAAACCTAAACGCGGACCCTACGTCTAAGGTCAAGGTCACAGGGGTCAAAATTTGTGTGCGTATGGAAAGGCCTTGTCCATATACACATGCATGCTAAATATGAAATTGCTATCTGAAGCGACATGGAAGTTATGAGCATTTTTCGAAACCTAAACGCAAAGTGTGACGGACAGACGTACAGACGGACGGACAGACGGACGGACAGTCCGATCACTATATGCCCTCCTTCGGGGGCATAAAAATATTAAGTCCTAGGCCAATAACTTCACCCAAAAATCAATGGACTGAAAAAACTCACACTTCATCTGTAGGTCATAAAGGGAGACTCACACACTAAAAATCAGCTCAATGTCTAAAAGCGTTCATAAAAAACACCGGCAAACGGCTATTTTAGAGAAAATGCATTATAGTATACACGGGTGTTAATGAACCGTATTTAATATATTGTCTAAGATAATGGACGTGTTATTGACAATTCACTGTCTCGTAATTAAGACAACATACAACCCACTTGTGTTACTTTCAAATGGCCAATCATTTTAATTGCTATCTCCGTATTGTAAATCCATTAGTATCTACTCAGAAGTTCATAAATCAAATATTAACCAATTCAATCATAGTGCCTCTGGATTCCAGTCAGAAACAAATCGCAAAATTAGCCAAAATAACATAAATATTATTTAGGGAATGATATCCAAATAATTTAGTATAGTATCGAAATAAATGAGAATAACCTGAATATATCTTCCCAAAATTGTATATATCTTATAATAATACAATTTATTAAGTAAAAATGAAAAGCAAAACAATAAATGACCATTTAAATATATGCTTTCAAAATCAAAGCTCTACGATGAGCTCTTTTGTTTTAATTATTAAACCACCAAATAATGTGATGCCCAATGTGCCAGGATGAGAATACTATTGTAGAAAATTTGAGTCTCGTACTGGGAAAACCAGGCTTAATGCATGTGCATAAAAAGTCGTACCACATAAGCCTGTTCAGTTTGCACAGGTAATCTGGGACGATACTTTCCACCAAATCCGGATTTTTGCTAAGAAGAGTCTTTCTTTTAATAAAAAATTCAACAAAAGCGGAAGATGTCATTCCCCTTATTAGCCTGTGCGGTCTGCACGGGTTAATCTGGAACAACACTTCATGTACATGCATTAAGCCCAGTTATTCCAGAGCGCGGCTTACTAGTATTTCAATATGATTGACATTGACTGAAGCGTCTATGTAAGTGGAAGCCTTCCCATTTTTTAAACCTATTTATTTGAGCTGGATTGCATTAAAAGCCTTAGGCTTATTGAAAAGCTCTTGAGTCAATATCCTGGGTAAAACCAGTAGTAGGTGTCTTTAAGGGAGATCTAAAGACCACTTACAAATTGGGGATTTGCCAGTGTGAACTGCACAGATTAATATGGGAAGACACTTTACGAACATGCATAAGGCAAAAGTTTTCCTGGAACGAAGCTCATAATTATATTCATTGAATACTTTGAGAATATAAAGAGCAGCAAGTTTTATAGATAACCTTTTTTTAGTTTTTATAAAATTAATGAATGCCATTTGATTGTTCTGAGCACTATGCTTAAAGTCTCTATAACGCTCAAAATCAACGAAAATTTCGTTAAGTATTTCGTAAAATAAAGTTAACACCTTAACAATCAGTGTTCCTTATAGCAATAGCCAAAATTTCAACGCTTGATGTGGTATGATTACATAGATTTTTGTAGATACAAAATGCTCGTTTTTATTTATTTGAGGCCACAATTAATTCCCGCGAATATATCTATTCATACGACACACGAACACCATTTTAGTGTTCATATGTCGTATAAATAGATATGCAAAACAATAATAAAAACGAGCATTTTGTATCTACAATCATCTATTTTACCAGACCACATCTGGCGTTGAAATTTCGGCAATTGCAATAAGGAACACTGATTTTTAACTGGTTAAGTTTATTTTACGAACAATTGAACGACATTTTCGTTGATTTTGAGTAGTAATGTTACTTTAAATTCAAGAGAGATGTCATAGTTTCATTGTAAGGGCACATTCAAATCACACAAGGAACACACAAGGCACACGTTCCGCATAAGAAAGAAGGTTATTGGGATATCATCTTTATATAAAAAATGAGCCATGCTCTGCGAAAATGGGGCTAAATGCACATGCGTTAAATGTCAACACAGACAAGCCTCTGTAGTCCGTACAGGGCAGCACTATCCAGGTTAATCAGGGACAACACTATACAGGGCAGCACTATCCAGGTTAATCAGGGACAACACTATACAGGGCAGCACTATCCAGGTTAATCAGGGACAACACTATACAGGGCAGCACTATCCAGTTTAATCAGGGACAACACTATACAGGGCAGCACTATCCAGTTTAATCAGGGACAACACTATACAGGGCAGCACTATCCAGTTTAATAAGGCACAACACTATGCAGGGCAGCACTATCCAGTTTAATCAGGGACAACACTATACAGGGCAGCACTATCCAGTTTAATCAGGGACAACACTATACAGGGCAGCACTATCCAGTTTAATCAGGGACAACACTATACAGGGCAGCACTATCCAGTTTAATAAGGCACACTACTATACAGGGCAGCACTATCCAGTTTAATCAGGGACAACACTATACAGGGAAGCACTATCCAGTTTAATCAGGGACAACACTATACAGGGCAGCACTATCCAGTTTAATCAGGGACAACACTATACAGGGCAGCACTATCCAGGTTAATAAGGCACAACACTATACAGGGCAGCACTATCCAGTTTAATAAGGCACAACACTATACAGGGCAGCACTATCCAGTTTAATAAGGCACAACACTATACAGGGCAGCACTATCCAGTTTAATAAGGCACAACACTATACAGGGCAGCACTATCCAGTTTAATAAGGCACAACACTATACAGGGCAGCACTATCCAGTTTAATAAGGCACAACACTATACAGGGCAGCACTATCCAGTTTAATAAGGCACAACACTATACAGGGCAGCACTATCCAGTTTAATAAGGCACAACACTATACAGGGCAGCACTATCCAGTTTAATAAGGCACAACACTATACAGGGCAGCACTATCCAGTTTAATAAGGCACAACACTATACAGGGCAGCACTATCCAGTTTAATAAGGCACAACACTATACAGGGCAGCACTATCCAGGTTAATCAGGGACAACACTATACAGGGCAGCACTATCCAGTTTAATAAGGCACAACACTATACAGGGCAGCACTATCCAGGTTAATAAGGCACAACACTATACAGGGCAGCACTATCCAGGTTAATCAGGGACAACACTATACAGGGCAGCACTATCCAGGTTAATCAGGGACAACACTATACAGGGCAGCACTATCCAGGTTAATCAGGGACAACACTATACAGGGCAGCACTATCCAGGTTAATCAGGGACAACACTATACAGGGCAGCACTATCCAGGTTAATCAGGGACAACACTATACAGGGCAGCACTATCCAGGTTAATCAGGGACAACACTATACGCTTCAATTAAATGTCTTGTTTACAGGAAGTATCCTCTAAAAAACGTAGTCCAGGCTAAAAGTGTAGTCCCTGATTAGCATGTGCAGTCTGCAAAGGGAAGTCGAGGACAGTACTTTACACACTTGCATTATTCACTGTTTACCCAAATGTTTTGCAATATAATTGTGTGGATTAGATCATTTTAGAGCATGGCTGGTGCAGAAACTGTATGCCAATTAAAAATGCCAGTAATCAACTTATTAAAGGGACTTTTTTTACAGATTTTTTTTTCGAAAATTGTAATGTAATATGTTTTTAGCGATTTATTAGTAAACATATTAAATTACATTTTACATTAATACTGTTTTGAAGAATTCTAATTATAATAGCAAGGTTGAATACAACATATTCTGGATAAATCTGCCCAAAATTTTAAACCTAGGAACAAAACAAAAAGCTAAAGCTTAACCAATGTGCAAGCAGACTTTAAAAGTAAATTTAATTTAGTCCTAAGCGAGATAATAATACCGCAAGCAGTGTTAATTGACAGAGTGACATGGGGATAGTAATTAATAAAATGTGTTGATAATACAAGTGACTAGATACCTTTCACAACACTGTCGACATGTGATCCGTCCTCTGCCGATTTAATCGGGAGTGCCCATGCGAGCATTGCACATTCTATAGGTTGGATTACACGAATTCCAAATCCCATTGGGTCATGCCAAATTTTAAAGCATTTATCTTGCCTTTCCTATGTATCAAATATTGCAAGACGTTATCATTTTACATATAGATCTGTCTTCTTCAAGTATTTGCAGTAAAAATACTCGGTCTTCCAAGTAGAATTCGCCCAAAGGCTAGCTCCCTCGCAAAACAGAGGATTGAAAGTGAGATTTTGACAAACGCATCCCAAACGTTCAACTTTCAACGGAGTAATCAATGAAATAAACCCAAATGTTGAAGACACACACAGGATATAGGGAATACCCACAACACGCATGGTTGCGATCGCTTAATTGCTTTTAAATCAAAAGAGAAAAGGCACTCGTTTGAAATACGCACTACTTTCGAGGGATACAAAATGATTAAGTGTAATGTAATCTATATCAGCAGAAGATGTATTGCAAATATCAATATCTCGAAGATCGAACATAAATGTATATATATAGATCTTTGGAAAAATACAATAGTCAAATGTTTGAACCAAAGATCTGTAACTGGTCGGGCTGTCCTTTAGCACAGGGGCTTATACTGGCGATTCTAATCGAGGTGACCCGGGTTCAATCCCCTATCCCGGAAGATTGTGAGTTTAGTTGGTGGTTATTACATTCCTCACCCCCACCTCCCCCTCAACAATACAAGCCAAAACTAAATATTGAAAATATTTCGGTCATTACAAAGAAGCTGTAAACTGCAGCTATAAGTCAGACTTCGTCCTAAGTTTCGTGAGACTAGTAAGCCAACTAAGAAGGAGTGCTGGGACACACTCCGCATGGCTGTTAATCACGGGCACCACCTTTTGAGATGCATTTATAAATGAGCCAATGCTACTTCCTATATGGCGCTAAAGACCGGAAGTGTACAAAATACAAGCAAAATCTATTGTGGGTATGTTTTGTATGTTTAAAAAAAAACATATTTCGCATTATTATGAAATTCGGGAAATGTAGTGCGATTAAGAGAAGATTAATTCATCCACAAATGTAGAGAAACATACATACGTAGCCCGTTTGGAAACGTGAGGACCTTGATAAATTATGACAGGATGGGGCTTTGAAAAGCAAATCTATGTGTTTCGCCTGTGTGGCGAGCAAGGCCTATCCAAATAATTCGCTTACGACATCAAACTATTGCTTTCAACATATAAAGTTGCTACATTCACAAAATCATATGCTTCTTGCAGTTCTAATAGATAATTTTGCATTCATTCAAAAGAGATGGAGCCAATGCTAAGGCAGTGGCGCTAAGAACAGGAGTTTGCGCCAATACATTATATATGATTTAAATTCATGTCAAAATAATATCATCATGTTACTTAAATTTAATAGATAACTGTCCTTTTATGTGATTTTTCTTACGTAAACACGTACATCCAAATCTTTAACGAATGCGTTCTTTAAAGGCGCCTTTTCACAGATTTTAGTTTCAACTTATTTGTTTTTAGCTCGATTGCATCGAAAGCCTAAGGCTTATATATACGCTCTCGAGTCCGTTTCCTGGGCATAGAACCAGTACAGTGGTCTAGTGGTAAGATGCTGGGCTAGGGATCGAAAGGTCCCTGGTTCGAAATCCGCCCAGGCACTGGATTTTTCTGAGCAAAAAATTAATCCCACGCTTGCTCCTCTCCACCCAGGTGTATAAATGGGTACCTGTGAGGGAAATAAGTCAATGTGCCGTGGCTGCCTGGTGCGCCATATGTTAACGGACGACTTAAATCCCAGTGATCGGGGGGTTGATTGTGAAGTCGGCTGAAGATGTATATATCGAAGCAGACTATAAACCGCACCTTTAACCTTTAAACAGTACTTGGTGTCTTTGGGGAAGATCTAAAGAACGCTCCGACGGTGGGGATCGAACCTGTGACCTCCCGGTCGCAAGGCGGACACCCTATCTATTTAATCCATCACATTTTATCCATTCAAAGATTCTGGCATGTATTGAAGTTGTTCATTAAATGCTTTATATTGATAAATGTAAACATTGGATCTAAATTGTTTTTATACTTCATGTAAGCAATCCTCGTAGTATCACAAAATATCACGACAACACCAGAACTCTCTAAATTATTCAATCGTTTCGCATTGCAACGCTTTATAATGTTCAGGCTTTTAAATCGTCAAAAGATGCATATAATTGATATTTTAGAGCATGGTCAATGTTCAGTATTACTTTTTCCTCAGAAATATCATAACTACTACGACAATTTGCAAATCTGGAAAAAAAAATGTCAATTTACCAAAACGTGAAAAGGTCCCTTCAACAAAAAAGATGCAAACATTTGATTATATACGGGATTAACTCAATTAAGAAGTCGGCAACATAAATAAAACCGATTGCACGACATACCCAAAATATGTAATAATTCATATATCCAATTACAAAGTACACAACATTCTCAAAATAGTTAACGCGCAACAATAGTGTTGATAGAGTAAGTATATGAGTAAGATAATTCACGATAAAAGATTTTACTTCTACATGTAACGATGATTTTTGTTCCCCAATCAAAATGCTTCATTCACAAAAAAAACGAGACAACGAATCTTAATTGAGCTCAAATAAGTTTTCTTTTTCTTCTAAAATCTCCAAAATATTAAGATAGGTCGGTATTATTTTTATTAGCCTATTTTGAATATACTCCAATTACTTTCCAGTTAAATAGTGTAATGAATGACACAAATCTCAAACATATCATTGCAACACACGTTTCTTCATAATTATGTTCACTTTAATTTATCGATTATATTTCATTATGATGAAATTAAGAAAAACAGATAGATACCTCAACCTGGAACACCACACACAAGTGTATGGTCAGCCCTGGAATACCGCACACAAGTGTATGGTCAGCCCTGGAATACCGCACACAAGTGTATGGTCAGCCCTGGAATACCGCACACAAGTGTATGGTCAGCCCTGGAATACCGCACACAAGTGTATGGTCAGCCCTGGAATACCGCACACAAGTGTTTGGTCAGCCCTGGAATGCCGCACACAAGTGTATGGCCAGTCCTGGAATACCGCACAAAAGTGTATGGTCAGCCCTGGAATACCGCACACAAATGTATGGTCAGCCCTGGAATACCGCACACACATGTATGGTCAGCACCGAAGAATACCGCACACAAATGTATGGTCAGCACCGAAGAATACCGCACACAAATGTATGGTCAGCACCGAAGAATACCGCACAAATGTATGGTCAGCGCCGAAGAATACCGCACACAAATGTATGGTCAGCACCGAAGAATACCGCACACAAATGTATGGTCAGCACCGAAGAATACCGAACACAAATGTATGGTCAGCACCGAAGAATATCGCACACAAATGTATGGTCAGCACTGAAAATTGTGGACGGTCTGGTTAGTGGAAACAAACCACTTTGTATGTTGCGCCTTTCGTAGTTGCTAGGAAACAGTAAAAACACCTAGCAACATTGTAAAACGATATTTAAGCATGAAGTTTGTAATTAATTACTCTATATTGATAAATGTAAACATTGCATCTAAAAAGCCCTAGTAAATAAACAAGAATAAAATTAAAGAAAGAAAAAAAGTAACCATCAACTGGGCTCGAACCATTGACCCCTGGAGTAAAAGTCTATCGCTTATACCACTCTGTCATCTACGGAAAACCGTTAGGGCCATCGTGGTTACACATTAAAGTCCAGAGGGCGACAATGCGATAGTGCGATAGTACGATGGTTACAATGCGATAGTACGATGGCGACAATGCGATAGTCATATCGTACTGTCGCCATTGTATCATCGCATTGTCGCCATCGTACTATCGCATTGTCGCCATCGTCTTGTCGCAATGTCGTCATCGTATTATCGCATTGTCGCCATCGTACTATCGCACTGTCGCCATAGTATTGTCGCACTGTCGTCATCGTACTATCGCATTGTCGCCATAGTATTGTCGCACTGTCGTCATCGTACTATCGCATTGTCGCCATCGTACTATCGCAGTGTCGCCAATGATTTGTCTTACTGTCGTAATCGTACTATCGCACTGTCGCCATAGTATTGTCGCACTGTTGCCATCGTACTATCGCATTGTCGTCATAGTACCATCGCATTGTCGCAAGCGTATTGTCGCACTATTGTCATCGTATTATCGCACTATCGCATTGTCGCAATCGTACTCTCGCACTGTCGCCATCGTATTGTCGCATTGTCGTCATCGTACTATCGCATTGTCGTCATCGTACTATAGCGTTGTCGCATTGTCGCCATCGTACTATCGCATTGTCGCCATCGTACTATCGCACTATCGCATTGTCGCCCTCTGGATTTTAATATGTAACCATGATGGCACTAACGGTATTCCGTATTCACCCGTGCTCATACAATTAGCGATGTATTTCTTTATATAAGCAATCCTCGTAGTATCACAAAATATAACACAACAACAGATTTCACCAAATTAGTCTACCGTTTCAAGTTGCAACGCTTTATAATATTCCGTTTTTTAAATCGTAACAAAGGAGCATATATTAGATATTAAAGAGCCTGGTAAACGTTCAGTATTACTGTTTCCTCACAATTATCATAACTACAACAACAATTTGCGAATCTGAAACCATTTTTTTTTTAATTTTGTCAATTTACCAAAACGTGAAAAGGCCCCTTTAAACGGAGCACGTTAGCCCTATAATATCGCTGATATACTTGCGCACACGGTACTTATGATATCAACACCCTTACCAGAATAGATATATCTCTTGCCTTTTGCTGATAAGTTGATATTGCTAATGATCGGTCAAAAATGAAACTTACAATTAACTGGGTCTAAAAAGTAGGTATTATCTGGATCACCTTGTTTCACACGCATTGTGTGTTGATGACGTATAAACGAATTTGTTTTGCGCTGTAATTGCTGGAAGAAATCATTATTAGTAAAAGAGGCTTATAAAATTATATACACGGAAGCGGATCACATATAGACCAAAGACTCGAGATGTGCGTTCAAAGGTGCTTTACAGTTTTCCCTGATCACTGAGTCATAAGTCGTGTGTTAACATCTTTCAGTGTTAAGTGTTTCATTTTCAATAGAACACATACCGTCGTTTTAATCCATCAGGGCATTATAGGAAATGCTTGTTCTAGATAAATGTATGTCAAAACGTACGCGACTCAATTTATAGATTTGACAATGAATGTAGTAAAATATAATTCCTGGACACATAATACGTAGAACCCGTTACTTAAAATTTGTCACTTTATAATAGCTTCAAATGCGCATTGGCGCCACCTCATGTTTTAGCACCACGACCTTGGCAACGGCTCCAACTCTTTTGGAAGAATGCACAATTATCTATTTGGTGAGAAGCCAATCTTTTTGTTAATGCAGCGACTTGTATATGTTGAGAGCAATCGTTTGATATCGCTAGCAACTTAATATAAGGGCAATTTGCTCGTCACACATGCAAAAAACATTGACTTGATTGTAAAAACTCCACCATACCACAACGTATAAAGGTCCTCTCGTTTGCAAAAGGGTTGTGATTGTATGTTCCTGTACATTTGTGGATGAATTTATCTTCGCTAAAGCGCACTTCATTTCCAGATTAAAAAAAAAGCGAAATATGTTATCAAAACATGTAGAACCTTCTCACCCTGTAGACTTGTCCGTGTATTTTTTATAAACGTGCGGTCCTTCGCATCATCTCGGAAGTAGCATTGGCTCGTTTATTAAATAGTAGTGCATTTCCAAAAAGAGGTGGCAACCGTGATTGACAATAATGAAACTGCAGTTCTTATGAAGAGTGTTTGTATGTCATCAAAAAGCAGTTTCAGCATAACAAATATCACTGAGATGTACAAACAATAGTAAAAGAGAAGTGAAATAAACAACTAGCAGATAGCAAACATGTTAAATTTATGAATATACTAATAGTGTCCATGCATTTATATATTTTTTTTATGAAAGTCCAGTAGTTAATAAAAAGCATGCCACAAACAAAGAAGCGCACATAGTTTTGGGATCATTGTGTTTTGAAGACTTCTAGCAAGACATTAAACTTGTAAACAATACTAACTAGGATGTTTTACTATAGAATGTGTTATATATTGTGTAATTGAATGTTAATTTTTCTGTCCCATGATATAGTGACAAAATTGTGAATATTTTAAATGCAAACATGCCTGTTGATCTTCGACATATATCTTTTTTATTCTTGCATAAATCATAATTGGACACATCAATCTGGTTTTTTTATGTTTATGTTTCATCAGTTTATGCCATGAGCAATCGCTTTAAATTCCTTTCTTCTACTTCTTCCCATAAATGCATGGAGCATCGATACACCTTAGGGTAAAGAAAAAGACCACTTTCAAAATCAATGCAAACAACCCGGGAAAAATTGTTGTGTATACTTTTTTGGCTTCAATTGAAGTCCAATAGTTTTCCGATTTACTTATGCAGGGTTTTCATTTAGATATGCGAATAAAATAGGGTTAACACCCGGCTCCTTTTTTAAAACTAAAGCCGATTAAGTAAATTCGTATAACTTTTAAAAACAGATAAAACGTTGATGAATCCCAAACTATAATTAAAGTTCAGAAGAAGTAGCACAAGAAAATAAATGAAAGAAAAAGTGTATGTAATAGTAAATTAATTTCTGCTGTACAGAAAAAAACTCCTTCCGTATGCGTGTTTACAAACTTGTTTCACTGTAGTAAACATTATTTGATTTATGGTACCATATAAGGATTGTGAATTGATTTAATTTAACATTCTACGGTAATATTTATATATTGGGTTAGGAAGGAAGAATACAATGTTGACATTGAAATCATATAATATACTCGCTTTAAGTAAAAATAATTGATCATTTCCCCCTTCTTCTTCATCTTCCGTCTTCAACTTACTGAAATCCCTGCATATGTTCAAGAAACATAAAACACAAATTTAATTGACTGTTAAGAAATAATTTTCTTTTTCGGTGGACAACAACTTCGCATATGCATGTTTGTCAAAAAATGTCATTCAGTTATTCGTTTCTAGCAGGGTCTAGATGAAATCATGGATGTCACACTGCTGTAAATAGACACATGTAAAGACAGATAAAATATATGTTGTTATGCAAGTGATTTAAAGATGCCCGACAATTTATAATAAAATTGATCATATTTAAACATTTATTTTACTTTAAACGCAGTTACTTTTATCTATTCAAGAGGTTTTAAAGCGGGTATATACGATCTTGTCAAATATTTATTTATTAATATAAAATGTGTAAAAACTTATTATACATATATTTCAATATAAACTAAAATAAAAGTTAAGAAGAACATGTGTCGAAAAATGCTAAATAAGCCAGATATTTAATTCTGAAATCGAAAAAGGCTGTACAGCCGAATTCGCCAGCATGTATATCATGCATGTACGATGTGAATCTAAATTTAGTTTAACGGTTCATTTGAAATTCCTGCAGCGATATCGATTCATACGACACACGAACACTTACTAAAAAGACGAATGCATCGGTTATTGTAGGAAAATAATTACGAATTATCTTCGTCACAATCGGCTCGGGACGCTAATTTGTATTTGCTGTATTTTATGAAATTCGTCTTAAATGTATCATTTTTCTTGCATATTGTGTGTTATTATAACATATTTGTATCAATATTTTACAATTCAGCACACATAAAAATCGTATATACCCGCTTTAAAGATAGACATTTTAAATATTGTTCATTTAAAAAGTGAACAACCATTAAACTTGATATTGAAACGTTTGTAAACAAGACTAGTGTTTTTTATATACATTGCCTAAATAAAAAAAAATGTTTTTGGTTAATTTCTCTAAAAACGGATTACCTTTTGGGAGCTGGGTTGTCTATTTAAATGTGCAGGTTTTTATTTCTAATAAATATGCAAACTAAAATAGACATCTTTAAGGCTTTTGCCCGCAAATTAGGTAGCACTTAAAATCATATTAAATTTAAATTAATATACCCATTTATTACAAGAGAAACCACCGCAACGCAGATTCTATCCATATAGATCTGTCATAAACGATTAATGCCGACAACGACTACCAGAATAGATGTGAAATATTTTTACTGATCCCAATATGTCAGCTTCCGTGAATCGGGCCCCGTAAAGTTAAAAACATGGGAACTAAAGATTTAATTCAAATTTAACTTAGATGACAACATTAAGCGACAATGGGAAAATTACAACTATTTAGATATATTTATAGGTTATCGGCTCCTAGGCCACAGCCAACTGGTCTGCAAAGCTTTGGACAAAGTGAATCGGAAATCGAACTAGATGGTAATTCGGACAGTTCCTCGTCAACTGCGTAAACACTGATTGAACAGGTTTTTCAAATAATCCAATCAACAAAGGTATAATCATGTGTTGTAATGTTTGTTTATTTTTTTTATTTGTTTATTATAATCAATACGAAATATATTTAGGAAATCGAAAATAATATAATATAAAAATATAGACAAGCAAATCATTATGAACGGGTGCTGGAGGTTTCGGTAAATGACAAGTTCGGTAAATTGATTTATATAGTAAAAGCCGTGGAGGTTTCGGTAAATTGATTTTACAGAGGAGGTATACCTACAACGAGGTGTTAATGATACCTATTATAGGCTTACAATAACATTAGAGGCATTTATTTGCAAACTGTGGATTAATTTTGAGTTGAGTAATTAATGCTATGCCTAAGGTAAAGAATTAAGGGAAATGAATGAGCTACCTCTGAAAAACGAATTCTGTTAGGAAATTTTTGGTTAATTTTATGATTTAAATAACGCAATACTGTTGTTTTTTTTTAATTGGTGCTTTTATTTAAATAACATAATAGTAACATAATAGTAATAAGAAGTAATGATTTATGGCGGAATCAATGTAAGCTCTTCAATTAAGTTTAATGCTATTTTAAAAAGTTTCTTGTAAAATATGATTTAATAAAAATGATTTCATGTTGAATTTTATATTTATTTATATGTTTTATTATTTCTTTCTGGTTGAGAAAAACACAAGAAAAAAACAATATATAAAATTTAATACGTGTACGTAATAAATAAAAAGTAATATAATGATACGCGTTATGTTTTATAATTATGTTAAGTGCGCGTGCCATTGAACGTTGAGTTAAGGTAGCGCACCTCTAATGATTTCCCGCGATTTCTTCGAAGGTTGAAGAGCCTACTATTAGGTGCCGTAGCCTAGTGTTTAAGGTGATAGACTAGAAATATTTTGGGATATTCCCGCGCAGGTTCGAATCCTGCAGACGACGTATACTTTTTTGCGATGCGTTTTATTTATTTTCTAACGTAATTTGTTTTAATATGGAATATAAGCTATATTTATTGTTAAATATGTTGCAATTTTTATGCACATTCTTCAATTATTAAAATTTAAACAACGTTATGGCGAAATTGGGTGATTTACTGTTGAAAATACAAACCATGCATGTTGCATTTTTATTTTTATTTCAAAAAGTAAACGGTAAATCTGTATATTTCTTGGTATTTTTGCTGTATATAGTGTTTCTATAAAAACTAAGTTTAGAATATGACTTAAATGATACTATTTTGAATTTTATGACACTTTGTTTTTAACCGACCCAATTTTTACTTGGCTGAAATCACTTACATTTCATGGCGCTCTTCCATAGATAAAAAATTGTAAAAAATATATGTCTGTAAAAGAATACTTATTTCATCTTGTTTAAACTTTAAACACCTTTACAGCATCTGTACACACCAACTGCATGCCCATATTTGGAAATTTGAATGAATTATGGAACTTTTATATACCCCAGGGGTGAAAATAAACTGGACAAAAGCCGAGCGTGGGGGTGGTTTTGAAAAATCGCTATATTTTTTTAAAAAGCATGGAAAGCCTACCTACAAATTTGCATGTAGTTCAGTAAAATGATGCTGATTAAGAAAAAAATTACTTAGATTATATTTGGATATGTGCCCATTAGAGGTGCGCTACCTTAAGCGAAGAGATACACATAATTGAAAACTGATAAAAATGACATCTAACACAACGCCAGCAGAATGAATACACTGTGTAATAGCAAGCTGCTGTGATGATCATTATCTTATCAACATAATACACAGGCACCTGGCTACTGCACTGGAACAATGGGTTTTACGGCCAAAATAACTGATATCATTTTTTGCCTAAACAAATCGGTTCAATAAAAAATAATAACTGATTTACTTTGTAATCCGTTTTATTTAGCAACAAGTAAAACATGGATACAATATATATATTTGAATATTTCATGTCATTTAAAACAATAATGAGGGAGTAATCACATATTAATAAGATACATTTTTGACACACTACAATATTAATACGACACATTATTATCATTCAGATTTTCCGCATGCTGATTTAATTTAATTACATTTCTAATACAAATGAGATACATGTACGACACTGTTCAATTTAATGTTACATTTCAACCATATCAGTCGTTCATCCTTCAAGATTCGTCGTCGTCGAGCATGTGGTGGACCGCTGTGGATGGTCCCAGGGCATTGATGTGGCTGATGATCATTTCTTATTTGACAATGACCATGATAATTTTATAATTACCCAATTACATAATAATGTTATTTTTACCACAAACAAACATCCTTTGATGTCACCACCAGTATTTTTTGGTAAACATGATTAAAGAAGGAAAACGTTTGTTTATTTCACAGTTTGAAAGTTACTGGTCGTGTATGTAAAAACTCGGCCACCAGTGTTAAAGCATGTTCACGATCTAAACATACATATCTAGATTATTTTAAGAATAATACCTTATGTGCTGACCTGATTGTAGGAAAAAGAAGCGAGAAATTTATTTATATAAGAAACAAACATATTTGATCTTAGTATTTTAAACCACCGAAACTTAACCATTATATAAACATGAGGTAGTTTGCCAACATAATGAATATGTTGCCCAGCTCTTGCCACGTGGAGACCACCTCTTGTAAGAGCCACATTATTATATTTTTAACTGATACACTTTAATTAAGGTTTTTATCAACTAATTGTTTAAAAACATATATAAAATACAAAACGATCATGACCTAAAGATAAACTTTTAATATATAATTTACCTCCATCGATTAGAATATCAATAGGTTGCAAGCCTGGATAATTAATAATAACACTTTGCAAACATCTCTAATTTGATAAAATCAAGTCCGTACATTTAAACTGATAAATTAATAAGTGCCAAACAACTCAATTAATGTACATCAAAATTAATCCACAGTTTGCAAATAAATGCCCCTAATGTTATTGTAAGCCGATAATAGGTGTCATTAACACCTCGTTGTAGGTACACCTCCTCTATAAAATCAATTTACCGAAACCTCCACGGCTTTTACTATATAAATCAATTTACCGAACTTGTCATTTACCGAAACCTCCATAACCCTTATGAACCACATAAAAACAAAATCAACAACATAGGAAACCAGAACGTATATACCGGTACATGTAAATCGCAATTTACACAACAACGACATATGAAACACCAAACTCGTGTTCAGCAGCACTATTATTATTTGATTGCTCTGCAAATTCTATCACGCGTATTTTAAACGCATTGTCATACGCATGGTGTTTGCGTTTTCCAGGCATTTTCACAAATCAAATGTTAGTCAAATTAATATATTATTATTATAAAGTTTGCACTAAATTGTCCACACTAGTAATAATCCACAAACTTATAATCCGATGACACACTGTGATCACTGTAACCAAATCTGTGTACTTTTACTTAGACTATTAAAACAATTGATTAGTTCCTCGGTAAAACACGTTTTTATAACAATGATTGACATAACCAATAAACCGCTAACTCCACCTTTGTTCTACATAACAGTTTCAAA
Source organism: Dreissena polymorpha (assembly GCF_020536995.1). Taxonomy (NCBI): domain Eukaryota; kingdom Metazoa; phylum Mollusca; class Bivalvia; order Myida; family Dreissenidae; genus Dreissena; species Dreissena polymorpha. The sequence goes on from NC_068364.1 coordinate 30,975,712, forward strand.
GGCGGATCTATGCACGTGCTCAAACATTATTGGACAATTACCAGTGAAAAAACAAACTCCCGATTGGTTAAACATGTCGCTTCACAAATTGAAGGAATCTTATTTTATCAGCGAGAAGGATGATGCTTTATGGCTTCTTGACAGGAAGCAGCTTTCCTTTGATGACGTCAAACTGTCAATTCACGCAGGTTGCCAATTCTCGCTCGACTTTAAAAATGACTTGATCTTTTCGCAGTGTTTTTTTTCACCATTTTGGGATTGGGGCCGGGTCCCTTTGGATTGGGAAAATTCGCTGCGTTTTGACTAAAATTGGAAAATTATTGTTGTTGTTGTTTTGCTAACAAATGCTTTAAAATTGAGGATACAAGTGTGCCCAGTATTATATTTACTAAGGTTGATCTTATATGGATGGGAGATGAACAAAATATTGATCTAAAAAAAAAACAATTTTTTTTTTGTTCCATTGGGAATTTTTAGCTCCCATTTGGGAAAAATATATACTTTTTTCCATTGGGTCTGGTTACCGGACCTGATTTTGAATGAAAAAAAGCACTGTTTTGTTCACACGTTCAGTTGTAAAAAACACCTGCTAACATGAAAACTTTGGATTAAACTATGAAAATAAAAACGAGGGAAATGTTGCGGCAAACTGTGGTTATATTAATTGGTAAGTATCAGTTAAAAGAACACATTTTGTGTGTCGTATTTCAACAAGTTTTCTATACAACAACTTTAACCATTTATTACCGCGGGGATCGATCTTGATAGAATGTCATCATTTTTTTTCATCGACGACCTCATAAGTCGAGACTGTGAATTTTATCAAATTTTTCAGGAAAAAAATCTCGACTTATGACTGGATTTTTACGGTAAGTTAAATTCATTGACTTGATGCTTGAAAACCTCCATAAAAATAACTGTTTAATTTACTTATTGCCGTAGTAACTTAGTAAGCTACCTGTGCTAGTCTTATTCAACTGAACTACCTAACAGCTACATTCACAATCTATCTGTACAATAAATAAATGTTTACCAGTATGTATTATGAGTATATGTTTGTCAATCCTAACCCACAGTCACAAGGTCTACACAACATGTATTAATTTCTGTTGATATTCTCATGGTGTTTACCAGTGAATCATGGGTTTTTCTTTTCTCTATGTGATATACCATATTTGTCCCTATTGGATATGCATTGTTACTTGTGAGAACACATCTGTTTATTTCTTAAAAGGTCAGTCATAGAAATTCAGATTACATTTCTCAAGCAAATGTGGCAAGGCATATACAAATTCTACAAGAATATAAGTAATATAAAACTCTACAAGACTGAATTATATTGGCATGTATTTGTTATCCAGACATTCAAGTCAGAAAGCCATTATTAACGGCAAAACGTTTTTGTTTGACTATCATTGATTTGCGACTGAAGCTTCTTCTCCAGAATTCATAAAGTTTAATTTCATTCATCTGGTTGTAATCAGTATTGACTTTTGAGCTCACAATTTTAAGAGTCACATTTATACAGATGTGTCCATACCAAGAAGTAGAAACCACTGATGTCAATCAATAGTTTCTGTTTTGTAGATTGTAGCTCCTTGTCCCAGGCACAGGCTTGTGCTAGTAGAAAAATGCACCAGCACATAGTATGTACCAAGAAGTGGGTAGCCACTGATGTCCATCCATAGTTTCTGTTTTGTAGAATGTAGCTTCTTGTCCTAGCACAGGCTAGTAGAGAAATGCACCACCACATAGTATGTACCAAGAACTTGGTAGCCACTGATATCCGTCTTAAGTTTCTGTTTTGTAGACTGTAGCCCCTTGTCCATAGCACATGTTAGTGCTGGTAGAAAAATACACAAGCACATAGTATGTACCAACAAAAAGTAAGCCACTGATGTTCATCCATAGTTTCTGTTTTGTAGAATATAGCATCTTGTCCCAGACACAAACTTTTGCTTTTAGATGAATACACCAGCACACAGTATGTACCAAGAAGTAGGTAGCCACTGCTGCTCATCAATCGTTTCTGTATTGAAGACTGTATTACCTTATCCTAGTCACAAGCAAGTGCTAGTAGAGAAATACACCAGCACATAGTATGTACCAAGAAGTAGGTCGCCACTGATGTCCATCTATAGTTTATGTTTTGTACAATGTAGCTCCTTGTCCCAGGCACAGGCTAGTGCTAGTAGAGAAATACACCATCACATAGTATTAATCAAGAAGTAGGTAGCCACTGATGTCCATCCTTAGTTTCTGTATTGTAGAATGTAGCCCCTTGTCCATAGCACAGGCTAGTGCTAGTACAGAAATACACCAGCACTTAGTATGAACCAAGAAATAGGTCGCCACTGATGTCCATCTATAGTTTATGTTTTGTACAATGTAGCTCCTTGTCCCAGGCACAGGCTAGTGCTAGTAGAGAAATACACCATCACATAGTATTAACCAAGAAGTAGGTAGCCACTGATGTCCATCTATAGTTTATGTTTTGTAGAATGTAGCCCCTTGTCCATAGCACAGGCTAGTGCTAGTACAGAAATACACCAGCACTTAGTATGAACCAAGAAATAGGTCGCCACTGATGTCCATCTATAGTTTATGTTTTGTACAATGTAGCTCCTTGTCCCAGGCACTGGCTACTTCTAGAAGATAAATACACCAGCACATAGTATGTACCAAGAAGTAGGTAGCCACTGATGTCCATCCATAGTTTCTGTATTGTAGAATGTAGCTCCTTGTCTCAGGCACAGGCTAGTGCTAGTAGAGAAATACACCAGCACATAGTATGTACCAAGAAGTAGGTCGCCACTGATGTCCATCCATAGGTTCTGTATTGTAGAATGTAGCTCCTTGTCCATAGCACAGGCTAGTGCTAGTAGAGAAATACACCAGCACATAGTGTGTACCAAGAAGAAGATAGCCACTGATGTTCATCTATAGTTTATGTTTTGTAGAATATAGCTCCTTGTCCAAGGCACAGGCTAGTGCTAGTAGAGAAATACACCAGCACATAGTATGTACCAAGAAGTAGGTAGCCACTGATGTCCATCCATAGTTTCTGTATTGTAGAATGTAGCCCCTTGTCCAAGGCACAGGCTAGTGCTAGTAGAGAAATACACCAGCACATAGTATGTACCAAGAAGTAGGTAGCCAATGATGTTCATCTATAGTTTCTGTATTGTAGAATGTAGCCCCTTGTCCATAGCACAGGCTAGTGCTAGTAGAGAAATGCACCAGCACATAGTATGTACCAAGAAGTAGGTCGCCACTGATGTCAATCTATAGTTTCTGTATTGTAGAATGTAGCCCCTTGTCCATAGCACAGGCTAGTGCTAGTAGAGAAATGCACCAGCACATAGTATGTACCAAGAAGTAGGTAGCCAATGATGTACATCTATAGTTTTTGTTTTGTAGAATGTAGCTCCTTGTCCCAGGCACAGGCTAGTGCTAGTAGAGAAATACACCAGCACATAGTATGTACCAAGAAGTAGGTAGTCACTGATTTTCATCTATAGTTTTTGTTTTGTAGAATGTAGCTCCTTGTCCCAGGCACAGGCTAGTGCTAGTAGAGAAATACACCAGCACATAGTATGTACCAAGAAGTAGGTAGCCACTGATTTTCATCTATTGTTTCTGTATTGTAGAATGTAGCCTCTTGTCCCAGGCACAGGCTAGTGCTAGTAGAGAAATACACCAGCACATAGTATGTACCAAGAAGTAGGTAGTCACTGATGTCCTTCCATAGTTTCTGTATTGTATAATGTAGTTTCTTGTTCCAGGCACAGGCTAGTGCTAGTAGAGAAATACACCAGCACATAGTATGTACCAAGAAGTAGGTAGTCACTGATGTCCTTCCATAGTTTCTGTATTGTATAATGTAGTTTCTTGTTCCAGGCACAGGCTAGTGCTTGTAGAGAAATACACCAGCACATAGTATGTACCAAGAAGTAGGTAGTCACTGATTTTCAACCATAGTTTCTGTATTGTAGAATGTAGCTCCTTGTCCCAGGCACAGGCTAGTGCTAGTAGAGAAATACACCAGCACATAGTATGTACCAAGAAGTAGGTAGTCACTGATTTTCAACCATAGTTTCTGTATTGTAGAATGTAGCTCCTTGTCCCAGGCACAGGCTAGTGCTAGTAGAGAAATACACCAGCACATAGTATGTACCAAGAAGTAGGTAGCCACTGATTTTCATCTATAGTTTTTGTTTTGTAGAATGTAGCTCCTTGTCCCAGGCACAGGCTAGTGCTAGTAGAGAAATACACCAGCACATAGTATGTACCAAGAAGTAGGTAGTCACTGATGTCCTTCCATAGTTTCTGTATTGTATAATGTAGTTTCTTGTTCCAGGCACAGGCTAGTGCTTGTAGAGAAATACACCAGCACATAGTATGTACCAAGAAATAGGTAGCCACTGATTTTCATCTATTGTTTCTGTATTGTAGAATGTAGCCCCTTGTCCATAGCACAGGCTAGTGCTAGTAGAGAAATACACCAGCACATAGTATGTACCAAGAAATAGGTAGCCACTGATTTTCATCTATTGTTTCTGTATTGTAGAATGTAGCCCCTTGTCCATAGCACAGGCTAGTGCTAGTAGAGAAATACACCAGCACATAGTATGTACCAAGAAGTAGGTAGCCACTGATTTTCATTTATAGTTTTTGTTTTGTAGAATGTAGCTCCTTGTCCCAGGCACAGGCTAGTGCTAGTAGAGAAATACACCAGCACATAGTATGTACCAAGAAGTAGGTAGTCACTAATGTCCATCCATAGTTTCTGTATTGTAGAATGTAGCTTATTGTCCCAGACACAGGCTAGTGCTAGTAGAGAAATACACCAGCACATAGTATGTACCAAGAAGTAGGTAGCCACTGATAACCATCCATAGTTTCTGTATTGTAGAATGTAGCTCCTTGTCCCAGGCACAGGCTAGTGCTAGTAGAGAAATACACCAGCACATAGTATGTACCAAGAAATAGGTAGCCACTGATTTTCATCTATTGTTTCTGTATTGTAGAATGTAGCCCCTTGTCCATAGCACAGGCTAGTGCTAGTAGAGAAATACACCAGCACATAGTATGTACCAAGAAATAGGTAGCCACTGATTTTCATCTATTGTTTCTGTATTGTAGAATGTAGCCCCTTGTCCATAGCACAGGCTAGTGCTAGTAGAGAAATACACCAGCACATAGTATGTACCAAGAAGTAGGTAGCCACTGATTTTCATTTATAGTTTTTGTTTTGTAGAATGTAGCTCCTTGTCCCAGGCACAGGCTAGTGCTAGTAGAGAAATACACCAGCACATAGTATGTACCAAGAAGTAGGTAGTCACTGATGTCCATCCATAGTTTCTGTATTGTAGAATGTAGCTTATTGTCCCAGACACAGGCTAGTGCTAGTAGAGAAATACACCAGCACATAGTATGTACCAAGAAGTAGTTAGCCACTGATAACCATCCATAGTTTCTGTATTGTAGAATGTAGCTCCTTGTCCCAGGCACAGGCTAGTGCTAGTAGAGAAATACCCCAGCACATAGTATGTACCAAGAAGTAGGTAGCCACTGGTGTTGATCCTTAGTTTCTGTATTGTAGAATGTAGCCCCTTGTCCATAGCACAGGCTAGTGCTAGTAGAGAAATACACCAGCACATAGTATGAACCAAGAAGTAGGTAGTCATTGATGTCCATCTATAGTTTCTGTATTGTAGAATGTAGCTCCTTGTCCCAGGCACAGGCTAGTGCTTGTAGAGAAATACACCAGCACATAGTATGTACCATGAAGTAGGTAACCACTGATGTCCATCCTTAGTTTCTGTATTGTAGAATGTAGCTCCTTGTCCAAGGCACAGGCTAGTGCTTGTAGAGAAATACACCAGCACATAGTATGTACCAAGAAGTAGGTAGCCACTGATTTTCATCTATAGTTTTTGTTTTGTAGAATGTAGCTCCTTGTCCATAGCACAGGCTAGTGCTAGTAGAGAAATACACCAGCACATAGTATGTACCAAGAAGTAGGTAGCCACTGATGTCCATCCTTAGTTTCTGTATTGTAGAATGTAGCCCCTTGTCCCAGGCACTGGCTAGTGCTAGTAGAGAAATACACAAGCACATAGTATGAACCAAGAAGTAGGTAGTCACTGATGTTCATCTATAGTTTATGTTTTGTAGAATGTAGCTCCTTGTCCAAGGCACAGGCTAGTGCTAGTAGAGAAATACACCAGCACATAGTATGTACCAAGAAGTAGGTAGCCACTGATAACCATCCATAGTTTCTGTATTGTGGAATGTAGCTCCTTGTCCCAGGCACAGGCTAGTGCTAGTAGAGAAATACACCAGCACATAGTATGTACCAAGAAGTAGGTAGCCACTGATGTCCATCCATAGTTTCTGTATTGTAGAATGTAGCCCCTTGTCCATAGCACAGGCTAGTGCTAGTAGAGAAATACACCAGCACATAGTATGAACCAAGAAGTAGGTAGTCACTGATGTCCATCTATAGTTTCTGTATTGTAGAATGTAGCTCCTTGTCCCAGGCACAGGCTAGTGCTTGTAGAGAAATACACCAGCACATAGTATGTACCAAGAAGTAGGTAACCACTGATGTCCATCCTTAGTTTCTGTATTGTAGAATGTAGCTCCTTGTCCAAGGCACAGGCTAGTGCTTGTAGAGAAATACACCAGCACATAGTATGTACCAAGAAGTAGGTAGCCACTGATTTTCATCTATAGTTTTTGTTTTGTAGAATGTTGCTCCTTGTCCATAGCACAGGCTAGTGCTAGTAGAGAAATACACCAGCACATAGTATGTACCAAGAAGTAGGTAGCCACTGATGTCCATCCTTAGTTTCTGTATTGTAGAATGTAGCCCCTTGTCCCAGGCACTGGCTAGTGCTAGTAGAGAAATACACCAGCACATAGTATGAACCAAGAAGTAGGTAGTCACTGATGTTCATCTATAGTTTATGTTTTGTAGAATGTAGCTCCTTGTCCAAGGCACAGGCTAGTGCTAGTAGAGAAATACACCAGCACATAGTATGTACCAAGAAGTAGGTAGCCACTGATAACCATCCATAGTTTCTGTATTGTAGAATGTAGCTCCTTGTCCCAGGCACAGGCTAGTGCTAGTAGAGAAATACACCAGCACATAGTATGTACCAAGAAGTAGGTAGCCACTGATGTCCATCCATAGTTTCTGTATTGTAGAATGAAGCCCCTTGTCTGAGGCACAGGCTAGTGCTAGTAGAGAAATACCCCAGCACATACTATGTACCAAGAAAAAGGTAGCCATTGATGTCAATCCATAGTTTCTGTATTGTAGAATGTAGCCCCTTGTCCATAGCACAGGCTAGTGCTAGTAGAGAAATACACCAGCACATAGTATGTACCAAGAAGTAGGTAGCCAATGAGGTCTATCCACAGTTTCTGTATTGTAGAATGTACCTCCCTGTCTCAGGCACAGGCTAGTGCTTGTAGAGAAATACACCAGCACATAGTATGTACCAAGAAGTAGGTAGCCACTGATAACCATCTATAGTTTATGTATTGTAGAATATAGCTCCTTGTCCCAGACATAGGCTAGTGCTAGTAGAGAAATACACCAGCACATAGTATGTACCAAGAAGTAGGTCGCCACTGATATCCATCTATAGTTTATGTTTTGTAGAATGTAGTTCCTAGTCCATAGCACAGGCTAGTGCTAGTAGAGAAATACACCAGCACATAGTATGTACCAAGAAGTAGGTAGCCACTAATGTTCATCTATAGTTTCTGTATTGTAGAATGTAGCCCCTTGTCCATAGCACAGGCTAGTGCTAGTAGAGAAATGCACCAGCACATAGTATGTACCAAGAAGTAGGTAGTCACTGATGTCCTTCCATAGTTTTTGTTTTGTAGAATGTAGCTCCTTGTCCAAGGCACAGGCTAGTGCTAGTAGAGAAATACACCAGCACAAAGTATGTACCAAGAAGTAGGTCGCCACTGATGTCTATCCTTAGTTTCTGTTTTGTAGAATGTAGCTCCTTGTCCCAGACACAGGCTAGTGCTTGTAGAGAAATACACCAGCACATAGTATGTACCAAGAAGTAGGTATCCACTGATGTTCAACCATAGTTTCTGTATTGTAGAATGTAGCCCCTTGTCCCAGGCATAGGCTAGTGCTAGTAGAGAAATACACCAGCACATAGTATGTACCAAGAAGTAGGTAGCCACTGATGTTCATCTATAGTTTCTGTATTGTAGAATGTAGCCCCTTGTCCCAGGCATAGGCTAGTGCTAGTAGAGAAATGCACCAGCACATAGTATGTACCAAGAAGTAGGTAGTCACTGATGTCCATCCTTAGTTTCTGTATTGTAGAATGTAGCTCCTTGTCCAAGGCACAGGCTAGTGCTTGTAGAGAAATACACCAGCACATAGTATGTACCAAGAAATAGGTAGCCACTGATTTTCATCTATTGTTTCTGTATTGTTGAATGTAGCCCCTTGTCCATAGCACAGGCTAGTGCTAGTAGAGAAATACACCAGCACATAGTATGTACCAAGAAGTAGGTAGCCACTGATGTCCATCTTTAGTTTCTGTATTGTAGAATGTAGCTCCTTGTCCAAGGCACAGGCTAGTGCTAGTAGAGAAATACACCAGCACATAGTATGTACCAAGAAGTAGGTAGCCACTGGTGTTGATCCTTAGTTTCTGTATTGTAGAATGTAGCTCCTTGTCCCAGGCACAGGCTAGTGCTAGTAGAGAAATACACCAGCACATAGTATGAACCAAGAAGTAAGTAGTCACTGATGTCCATCCTTAGTTTCTGTATTGTAGAATGTAGCCTCTTGTCCCAGGCACAGGCTAGTGCTAGTAGAGAAATACACGAGAACATAGTATGTACCAAGAAGTAGGTAGTCACTGATGTCCATCCTTAGTTTCTGTATTGTAGAATGTAGCCCCTTGTCCAAGGCACAGGCTAGTGCTAGTAGAGAAATACACCAGCACATAGTATGTACCAAGAAGTAGGTAGCCACTGATGTACATACATAGTTTTTGTATTGAAGAATGTAGCCCCTTGTCCATAGCACAGGCTAGTGCTAGTAGAGAAATACACCAGCACATAGTATGTACCAAGAAGTAGGTCGCCACTGATGTCCATCTATAGTTTCTGTATTGTAGAATGTAGCCCCTTGTCCATAGCACAGGTTATTGCTAGTAGAGAAATACACCAGCACATAGTATGTACCAAGAAGTGGGTAGCCACTGATGTACATCTATAGTTTATGTTTTGTAGAATGTAGCTCCTTGTTCATAGCACAGGCTAGTGCTAGTAGAGAAATACACCAGCACATAGTATGTACCAAGAAATAGGTCGCCACTGATTTTCATCCATAGTTTATGTTTTGTAGAATGTAGCTCCTTGTCCATAGCACAGGCTAGTGCTAGTAGAGAAATACACCAGCACATAGTATGTACAAAGAAGTAGGTAGCCACTGATGTCCATCTATAGTTTATGTATTGTAGAATGTAGCCCCTTGTCTGAGGCACAGGCTAGTGCTAGTAGAGAAATACACCAGCACTTAGTATGTACCAAGAAGTAGGTAGCCACTGATGTTCATCTATAGTTTCTGTATTGTAGAATGTAGCCCCTTGTCCCAGGCACAGGTTATTGCTAGTAGAGAAATACACCAGCACATAGTATGTACCAAGAAGTAGGTAGCCACTGATGTACATCCATAGTTTATGTTTTGTAGAATGTAGCTCCTTGTCCAAGGCACAGGCTAGTGCTAGTAGAGAAATACACCAGCACATAGTATGTACCAAGAAATAGGTCGCCACTGATTTTCATCTATTGTTTATGTTTTCTAGAATGTAGCTCCTTGTCCATAGCACAGGCTAGTGCTAGTAGAGAAATACACCAGCACATAGTATGTACCAAGAAATAGGTCGCCACTGATTTTCATCTATTGTTTATGTTTTCTAGAATGTAGCTTCTTGTCCATAGCACAGGCTAGGTACATCAATATTGTATATCTTCTTTTTATCAAAAATGTGATTTAATATGTGAATGTTCAAATAATGTGTTGTTTAATTGAATCTTATTGTATTTTTTCCTTAATTGTTTATGGTGTTTGAAAATAATAATGTTGGTTAATATATAGTGATTGAAAAACTCTGTCAAAAATTAGTGAATGTTGACATCAAAGCCTGAATGTGTGAACTAATTGCTGTCTATACTGGTAGGTGTGAAATTGCTGTTGGCAGATGAATTTAATTACTCTTAAAAAGAGGTGATGCATTTGTTTCTGGTTTGATTTCACACCTTGAATTGTTGTTTTGTACAAAGTTTGATGTGTATTGAACACATTTGACATAATTTGTTTTGTATGGTTAATGCTTTATCCATATATTTAATTTGATTGAACATAAGATATATTTTTTCTCAAAAAATGTATTTATTTTTGAAATGATATTATTATTTGCAATAATGGTTTGATGACTGGATTAATTGTTGTTTTTTGCATGTTGTAAAATAAAACAGAGTCTTTATTTCCAACTTCACATTTTCTTATACATATGCATACAAAGACGTCAATATATTATATAACTAAAACTGTCTAAATAAAAAAATTAAAAAAATTGGAAATTTTCAATTTTGATTTTTTTGAACAGCCATTGGGCAATTTTAAGCTCGACTATTATATATGAAATATATATAGTGGAGCTATCCTACTCACCCCAGCGTCGGTGTTTGCGTTCCCGTTAGCGTGCAAATGTTAAAGTTTGCGCACCACCCCAAATATTTGCAATGTCCCTTGACATATTGCTTTAATATTTTGCAAACTTCTTTACCAACATGCATTATGGCCCTTTTTTGTCTTAGAAACTGAATATTTTATTAAATAAGGCGCTTTGATCCACTTGACTTCTAAAGTATCAAAGCTATGGCTTTCAAACTTCAAATATTTTATTACTATCATGAGGGTACTGTACCTGCCAAGTTCATTTTGACCTTGACCTTTCAATGACCTTGACTCTCAAGGTCAAGAGTAAATTTTAGTTAAATTGTTATAACTTCATTATTTTTGATCAGATTTTATTAATACTTTGACGAAACAACACTTACCTGAATACCACAATGGCTTCCATCCAAACAATACCCCACGCCCCAACCCAGAATCCCTGCCCCCACCCTCCCCCCATTTTTTTTATTTTTTTATTTTTGAAAGATCATGTAATAAATGACCACACCCCACATTATACCCCCCTCTCACCCCCCCCCCCAAATTTTTATTTTTATTTTTGAAGGACTGTCCAAACTTCCCACCCAAGCTATTGCTATCAAACTTGAAATAAAATCTTATTAGTTTGTTTTATGTCTTTACAAATGTTCAATAGATTGTGGAAAATATACCTGAACTATTTCCTTGACCCTATTGAATAATTTGAACAATTACCCCATGATGGCTTACATTATACTGTCAAGCACTCGAATAGTCGAGCGTGCTGTCCTCTGACAACTCTTATTATTTTTTTCCTAATTTGGAATTAGCTGTTTGCTGGTACTATAACGAAGGAAATAAATATCTGTTTGCTATATTAATTAAAATGAGCTCTGCTCTAGGAAAATGTGACTTAATGCATTTGTGAAAAATGTCATCAATGTTAGCCTGTGCAGTCTGCATAGGTTAGTCAGAGATGGCTAAATACATGTGCTTAAAATGTCATCGTAGATTAGCAGACCTGTTTACTTCTACGGATTCGCCGTAGTTACTACGGATTATTTTGCTAAACTACGCACTACGGATTTGTATTGAAAAACTACGGATCCATCGATCAAAATGGTCAAATTTCAGTTTTTAATCGTACTTTCGCTTATTTTCGGTCTTAACGGGTAATTTATAAATCATTATCATTTTGGTGCTTGCGTAGTAAAAAACGTTGAAATTCAAGCCTCCCGGGGAACGAGTGCTGATCGAGCTTGTCGAGTCGTCACTGAACGACAAATGACTTGCGTATTGGTTCGCAAATTTAGCTGAATATATATGATTTTACATTGCTATCCAGTATACACATCTCTCTCTCTCTATTGCGAAGAATACCAACGATAGTCGATGTATCAGGATTGAGCACGCAAGCAGACGAGAAATTGCGATTAACGGCGAAATAATAAATAACATTTAATTTAACAACGGATATCATATGGTCATTAGGAATGATGTAATGCGTGTGTCAATTTATGCAACATACTACGTTTGAGATTTAAAAAAAATATCAGAAATCTGCACAGTGAATGTGCGTCACGGAAACGAGTGTTGCCGTTAGAAAATTAGAGTTCAGTCTACTCACAATGTTAAAGCATTTATTATAATAAGATGAGTATCGTTCGAAAATGGAAAGAGACAAACATTATTTGATTTATATGTTAGTGAATCTGTGTTTAATCAGATTCATATGCATATTCTGCTTTATTACGTTTGTTACGCTGTACAGTTTGATGAAATAGCATTGAACCGAATCTGAGGTTGTCAAGTGCAAGATATTGAAAGGTAAACAAATAAAATATATTATTTTAACTCCATTTAATACATCATTAACACAACAAGAACACTAAAGGATATTTGTCAATATTTGTTTGTTTTCCCCTTATGATATTTAATTAAAAAAAAATACTGTATTAAAGAAATAGCTACTCTTAAAGAGCTTATGATCAAACTGTATTTAAGAATCTATAGACTATTGCAATTTTAGCATGCATGTGGATGGATATTAACTAAATATTGTATTCTATATTGTATTGTGTGCTAGATACATGTGCGTAAAATGTCATCCCAGATTAGCCTGTGCAGTCTACATAGGTTTATCAGAGATGGCTCAATACAAGTGCGTAAAATGTCATCCCAGATTAGCCTGTGCAGTCTGCTTAGGTTAGTCTGAGATGGCTTAATACATGTGCGTAAAATGTCATCCTAGATTAGCCTGTGCAGTCTGCCTAGGTTAGTCAGAGATGGCTCAAAACATGTGCATAAAATGTCATCCTAGATTAGCCTGTGCAGTCTGCTTAGGTTAGTCAGAGATGGCTAGATACATGTGCGTAAAATGTCATCCTAGATTAGCCTGTGCAGTCTGCCTAGGTTAGTCAGAGATGGCTAGATACATGTGCGTAAAATGTCATCCTAGATTAGCCTGTGCAGTCTGCATAGGTTAGTCAGAGATGGCTAGATACATGTGCGTAAAATGTCATCCTAGATTAGCCTGTGCAGTCTGCCTAGGTTAGTCAGAGATGGCTAGATACATGTGCGTAAAATGTCATACCAGATTATCCTGTGCAGTCTGCATAGGTAAGTCAGAGATGGCTAAATACAAGTGCATAAAAAGTCATCATAGATTAGCCTGTGCAGTCTGCATAGGTACGTAAAAGATGGCTCAAAACATGTGCGTAAAATGTCATCCCAGATTAGCCTGTGCAGTCTGCTTAGGTAAGTCAGAGATTGCTCAAAACATGTGCGTAAAATGTCTTCCTAGATTAGCCTGTGCAGTCTGCTTAGGTTAGTCAGAGAAGGCTCAATACAAGTGAGTAAAATGTCATCCCAGATTAGCCTGTGCAGTCTGCCAAGGTTAGTCAGAGATGGCTAGATACATATGCATAAAATGTCATCCCAGATTAGCCTATGCAGTCTGCCTAGGTTAGTCAGAGATGGCTCAAAACATGTGCATAAAATGTCATCCTAGATTAGCCTGTGCAGTCTGCTTAGGTTAGTCAGAGATGGCTAGATACAAGTGCGTAAAATGTCATCCTAGATTAGCCTGTGCAGTCTGCATAGGTTAGTCAGAGATGGCTAAATACATATGCGTAAAATGTCATCCCAGATTAGTCTGTGTAGTCTGCCTAGCTTAGTCAGATATGGCTAAATACATGTGCATAAAATGTCATCCCAGATTAGCCTGTGCAGTCTGCCTAGGTTAGTCAGAGATGGCAAAATACATATGCGTAAAATATCATCCCAGATTAGTCTGTGTAGTCTGCCTAGCTTAGTCAGATATGGCTAAATACATGTGCGTAAAATGTCATCCCATATTAGCCTGTGCAGTCTGCCTAGGTTAGTCAGAGATTGCTCAACACAAGTGCGTAAAATGTCATCCAAGATTAGCCTGTGTAGTCTGCCTAGGTTAGTCAGAGAAGGCTCAATACAAGTGCGTAAAATGTCATCCAAGATTAGCCTGTGCAGTCTGCTTAGGTTAGTCAGAGATGGCTAAATACATGTGAGTAAAATGTCATCAATGTTAGCCTGTGCAGTCTGCCTAGGTTAGTCAGAGATGGCTAAATACATGTGAGTAAAATGTCATCAATGTTAGCCTGTGCAGTCTGCATAGGTTAGTCAGAGATGGCTAAATACATGTGGGTAAAATGTCATCATAGATTAGCCTGTGCAGTCTGCATAGCTTAGTCAGGGATGGCTAGATACATGTGCGTTAAATGTCATCCCATATTAGCCTGTGCAGTCTAGATAGGTTAGTCAGAGATTGCTAAAAACATGTGAGTGAAATGTCATCCAAGGTTAGCATGTGCAGTCTGCCTAGGTTAGTCAGAGATGGCTAAATACATGTGCGTATAATGTCATCCCAGATTGGCCTGTGCAGTCTGCATAGGTTAGTCAGAGATGGCTAAATCCATGTGCATAAAATGTCATCCAAGATTAGTCTGTGTAGTCTGCATAGGCTAGTCAGAGATAGCTAAATACATGTGCGTAAAATGTCATCCCAGTTTAGTCTGTGTAGTCTGCCTAGGTTAGTCAGAGATGGCTAAATACATGTGCTTAAAATGTCATCCCAGATTAGCCTGTGCAGTCTAGATAGGTTAGTCAGTGATTGCTAAATACATGTGCATAAAATTGTCATCCAAGATTAGCCTGTGCAGTCTGCATAGGTAAGTCAGAGATGGCTAAATACATAAGCGTAAATTGTCATCCAAGATTAGCCTGTGCAGTCTGCATAGTTTAGTCAGAGATGGCTTAATACCTGTGCGTAAAATGTCATCCAAGATTAGCCTGTGCAGTCTGCATAGGTTAGTCAAAGATGGCTAAATACATGTGCATATAATATCATCCCAGATTAGCCTGTGCAGTCTAGATAGGTTAGTCAGAGATGGCTTAATACGTTTGCGTAAAATGTCATCCAAGATTAGCCTGTGCAGTCTGCATAGGTTAGTCAGAGATGGCACTTTTTTTTATTTATAAAAGATTTCCTTAAAAAGAAAGAATTCATGAAAGCTGAAAGGGTCATCCCTGGTCTGCCTGTGCAGGCTGCACAGGCAAATCTGTGATAATACTTAATGCACATTCATTATGCCCTGCTTTCCCAGGGTAAGGGTTAAATCCTTGTAGCTGAATATTGTCACTATATTCAAACTTCTGTGACTTTAATAAGTTACCAGTACAATGATTGTTAAGTTATACTGTAACTTAATTATTATTTGTTGGCATGAAATGTCCTGGTTTTTCAAAAAAATGAATTTTTGTGGAAACACACATTGGTGTGTTTTTTTATTTAAAAAAGAGGAGATTTTGCCTGAGTCATTTTCTAATGAGTGTATGAAAAATTGATTGATTGGTCAATCACAAAATCATCAAACAATGATGGCCCATAAAGAATAATGATTTCACGGTATTGTTACTATAATCAAACTTGTGTGAGTATAATTAGTTTCAAGTACAAGGGCTATTCAGTTATACTTAGGAAGTTTTCATGAATGATGCATTCTTGCTCCAGGATGTGATCAACTGCATCGGTGGGATACAGGTGTGGTTTCCCCTGCTGAAGCAGGTGAACAGACTCCACTTACCTCCCTTACCTCACCTGTTGACCAGTAGTGATGGGTTTGCTATGAGCAATGATGCGTTTGCAATCGGCAACAATGCGGTTGCTATAAGCAATGATGCATTGCAGTTGCTATGGGCAACCTGTTACAGCCCGTGGAGATGGAACAAGGGTGATGTTGCCTAGCAGCTCCTATGCAGGTTTGAAAGTTATTACCCTTATACCATAACTATGAAGAGGTTTTGCACATATATCATAATTATTCAGAATTATTGCTAATATTTCATAATTATTCAGAGTTATTGCTCATATTTCATAATTATTCAGAGTTATTGCTCATATTTTATAATTATTCAGAGTTTTTGCCCATATGTCATCATTATTGCTCATATTTCATAATTATTCAGAGTTATTGCTCATATTTCATAATTATTCAGAGTTATTGCTCATATTTCATAATTATTCAGAGTTATTGCTCATATTTCATAATTATTCAGAGTTATTGCTCATATTTCATTATTATTCAGAATTATTGCTCATATTTCATAATTATTCAGAGTTATTGCTCATATTTCATAATTATTCAGAGTCATCCCCTCACAACTTTGTTGTCTATTCAGTGTGTATGATATGGTTTATTTGCCCCAAAAAGTGTGAGGTATTAAGGATTTTACTTGTCTGTGTGGCCGCCCTAAAAACTCAACGTCTGTTTAAACAACTGTATTGTTTTCTTGATTTGCCTTCAAGTGTATTATTAAATAGTAATATTAGGTAAAAAACAAAATAAGGTTTCTCTATAAATCATATACATGTATTCACCCGAACCAAATACAATGTGCTCACATTATTAATTTTGATCTTATGGTTTTTGGTGCAGAAGGGATCCCACTCTGTTTGAAAAATTGTCATTTAGATTAAAAACCAGTCACCAGTCAAAATTTAGGAAAAAGTCTGTGAATATTACATCTTTAAGGTCACACTATGAACAAAGTTTGTTTGAAGCTTGACCAGAAAATTTAGTTCCTTAGCCCTAATAAACTGAGCT
This sequence comes from Dreissena polymorpha, assembly GCF_020536995.1. NCBI lineage: Eukaryota > Metazoa > Mollusca > Bivalvia > Myida > Dreissenidae > Dreissena > Dreissena polymorpha. The sequence continues at coordinate 30,992,566 of NC_068364.1, forward strand.
TTTTCAGATTGTTATGAATTATTGTATAAAACTGTCAATCATTCTGGTGTATTGTTCTTACCAGTATTTCTTTGTTTGTGTATTATTTCATTATTAATGTCTACTGCTTTCGATTAATGATCATTTTAAAAGGAAACACTAATGTATTTTTCTTGTCCAAGACTTGAATTCAAAATAGAACAAGTAACGTGTCCCTGTTTAAGCACTACCTTTGCAGTTTTCTTCCTATAACTGTTTAGATATGAATTAATAGTGATATAACTTTGCCATGCATTTAGAAGGAGCTTAAGTTTAAATATATGGTATATTGTATTGACTCGCCTGTCTCGAAGTCACATGGTGAGCTTATGTGATCATTTGATGTCCGGCGTCGGTCGTGCATGCGTGTGTCTGTCAACAAATTGTTTGTGAAGACAGTAGAGATCACAGTTTTCATCCAATCTTTATGAAATTTGGTCAGAATGTTTATCTTGATGAAATCTGGGTTGGGATTGTATTTGGAACATCTGGGTTTAGAAACTAGGTCACTAGGTCAAATAATAGAAAACCGTGTGTAGACAATAGAGGCCACAGTTTTCATCCAATCTTTATGAAATTAGGTCAAAATGTTTTTCTTGATGAAAACCGGATTGGGATTGTATTTGAGTCATCTGGGGTCAGAAACTAGGCCACTAGGTCAAATCATAGAAAAACCTTGTGTAGACAATAGAAGTCACAGTTTTCATCAGATCTTGATAAAATATGGTCAGAATGTTTGTCTTGTTAAAATCTGGGTCGGGATTGAATTAAGGTCATCTAGGGTAAAAAACTAGGTCACTTGGTCAAAGTTTAAAAAAACTTGTTTAGACAGTAGAGGACACAGTTTTCATCCAATCTTAATAAAATTTGGACAGAATGATAATCTTGATATAATCTGGCTTGGGATTGTATTTGGGTCATCTGGGGTCAAAAACTAGGTCAAATCATAGAAAAACCTTGTGTAGACAATAGAGGTCACAGTTTCAATCAAATCTTTATAAAGTTTTGTCAGAATGTTTACCTTGATGAAATCTGGATTGGGATTGTATTTGGGTCATCTGGGGTCAAAAACTAGGTTGCTAGGTCAAATAATAGAAAACATTGTGTAGACAATATAGGTCATAGTTTTCATCTCATCTTAATGAAATATGGTCAGAATGTTTATCTTGATAATATCTGATGTTGGATCGTATATGGGTCATCTGGGGTCAAAAATTAGGTCACCGGACCAATTGTAGTAAAACCTTGTGTATATGAAAGAGGTCATAGTTTTTATCACATCTTAGTGAAATTTTGTCAGAATGTATTAATTGATGAAATTTGGCTTGGGATTGTATATAGGTCATCTGAGGTCATAAAAAGGTCATCTAGTCAAATCATAGTAAAACTTCCTGTAGACGAGGAGATCACAGTTTATCAGATCTTTATGAAATTTAGTCAGAATGTTTATCTTGATGAATCTGGGTTGGGATTATATTATACTAGTAATTCAACTCAATTCCTAAAAAATCAACTTATGCATGGATCCAAAATGTACGAATACGAATATTTATTTGCAGTCAAAGGCCACAAGCCCATAATGCAGACAGTGTAATTGCATTATTATATAAAATAAACTGAGTAGTTTAATAATACAAAGTAATATGATGCAACACACACATGCACTTTTCCAGAACAAATACTGCTATACATTATAATTTCAATATTTTTAAATATCAAAATGCAAGTATAAACATATTTATAAGGTAAGCCACAGATTATGATTCATTATCTATGCCAAACAATATAATTACAGTTTTTTAACCTAAACATGGTTTACCTAATAATGAAATACCTATGACAAGTGAGCATGCACAATAGTAACATACGTATAAAGTAATCTAAGAATCATTATTCATGATCAAATATGAATAAACAATTTAATACAAGCATGCAGTATTAAAATGAAAGCTAGTTTGCATGATAATTACGTAATTATTACATATTAGCAGGCACATACATATATATGTGTATATTTTATGGCAGTCTAAATACATGAGATTTACATGTTGGACATCTAATCAAACGTTATAAATGCTGTGTGATATTGAATTGTCTTCGTACTTTATTACATTCAGACAAAAATTTGGCTATCAAAAATATGTGCTTGTCATTTCAATCGGCCATAAGCATATTGAATAAACGAACAGTTTCTATTTGATTCAGTCTAAGTGTGTTACACAATGGGCACTGCATAAACAAATGGTACTCATCATCTACAATAAAGACATTTCGCATTAGACAAAATTTACAATATCTATGATTATGCGGTATGTTCAAGTGTCGGCCTTTCTCAATCATGAGAACGTGTCCGGAACATCGGAAATTTGAAAGACATCTTTTTAATGCGTAAGGCAACTCAATTGACAGATATCGTTCAACATTAAGTAATGTTTTGTATTCCCGATAATATTTCGCCTTATGAGAACTTGGTATTGTAAATAGCTTGTAGGAGCTCCTGTTAATGTATTATACCAGTTTTCCTCAGATGAGCGATCTAGGGCCATCTTGTTTTTTTAGCTATGGTCCTGAAATTTGGCCCATTTGTACTTCAGGATATAGCTAGCCATAGTCTGATAGAATTTAAGTTGATGTAGCAAGGTTAGTCAGGTGAGCATTAATTTCCTAATCAATAATGCTGTAGTTATATTTATACAAGCGGCATCATAGAAAAACCAGGCTTGATGCATGTGTGAACATTATTTTCCCATATTAATCTGTGCAGTCCGCACAGGCTTATCACTGTGACACTTTTAAAGATTTTAAAGGGTTTTTAAAGATTTTGTTTATTAAAGGAAGGCCCTTATAAGTAATAACCCAGTATAGGTGAAAAGTGTTGTCCCTAATCCGTCTGTGTGGAATGCACCCCAATCTAATCTGGGGCGATGCTGTACTCTCTTGCATGTTTTCCCAGTGTGGACTGCACAATCTAATGTGTGGCAATAGTGCAGGGGTTCCGCTGGCCCCAAAAAAGTTGTGTTCACTTTTTTGGTTAGCTGTGTTGTTTATCAAGTTGAAAAAAATGTTATTTATAAACAAATAAAGCTTATTAAGACTTATGAAGGTATGACTTATGAAGGTACTTATTGTTTTTTTATGAAATCACATACTTTTTAAAGTGATAATATAGTCAATGACATTAATGCAGTAAGGTTTCTTAAAATGATTGTTCTTATTAATAAGGTGGAATAACCAACAGTTTTCACGTTGGCGACAACTTTTTTTGGGCCAGTGAAACCCCTGGTGAATACTGTACTCTCTTGCATGTTTTCCCAGTGTGGACTGCACAATCTAATCTGGGGCCATACTGTACTCTCTTGCATGTTTTCCCAGTGTGGACTGCACAATCTAATGCAGGGCAATACTGTACTCTCTTGCATGTTTTCCCAGTGTAGACTGCACAATCTAATCTGGGGCCATACTGTACTCTCTTGCACGTTTTCCCATTGCGGACTGCACAATCTAATCTGGGGCCATACTGTACTCTCTTGCATGTTTTCCCAGTGTGGACTGCACAATCTAATGCAGGGCAATACTGTACTCTCTTGCATGTTTTCCCAGTGTAGACTGCACAATCTAATCTGGGGCCATACTGTACTCTCTTGCATGTTTTCCCAGTGTGGACTGCACAATCTAATGCAGGGCAATACTGTACTCTCTTGCATGTTTTCCCAGTGTAGACTGCACAATCTAATCTGGGGCCATACTGTACTCTCTTGCATGTTTTCCCAGTGTGGACTGCACAATCTAATCTGGGGCCATACTGTACTGTCTTGCATGTTTTCCCAGTGTGGACTGCACAATCTAATGCAGGGCAATACTGTACTCTCTTGCATGTTTTCCCAGTGTGGACTGCACAATCTAATCTGGTGCAATACTGTACTCTCTTGCATGTTTTCCCAGTGTGGACTGCACAATCTAATGCAGGGCAATACTGTACTCTCTTGCATGTTTTCCCAGTGTAGACTGCACAATCTAATCTGGGGCCATACTGTACTCTCTTGCATGTTTTCCCAGTGTGGACTGCACAATCTAATGCAGGGCAATACTGTACTCTCTTGCATGTTTTCCCAGTGTAGACTGCACAATCTAATCTGGGGCCATACTGTACTCTCTTGCATGTTTTCCCAGTGTGGACTGCACAATCTAATGCAGGGCAATACTGTACTCTCTTGCATGTTTTCCCAGTGTAGACTGCACAATCTAATCTGCGGCCATACTGTACTCTCTTGCATGTTTTCCCAGTGTGGACTGCACAATCTAATCTGGGGCCATACTGTACTCTCTTGCATGTTTTCCCAGTGTGGACTGCACAATCTAATGCAGGGCAATACTGTACTCTCTTGCATGTTTTCCCAGTGTGGACTGCACAATCTAATCTGGTGCAATACTGTACTCTCTTGCATGTTTTCCCAGTGTGGACTGCACAATCTAATCTGGGGCAATACTGTACTCTCTTGCATGTTTTCCCAGTGTAGACTGCACAATCTAATGTGGGGCAATACTGTACTCTCTTGCATGTTTTCCCAGTGTGGACTGCACAATCTAATCTGGTGCAATACTGTACGCTCTTGCATGTTTTCCTAGTGTAGACTGCACAATCTAATCTGGTGCAATACTGTACGCTCTTGCTTGTTTTCCCATTGCGGACTGCACAATCTAATGTGGGGCAATACTGTACTCTATTGCATGTTTTCCCAGTGTGGACTGCACAATCTAATGTGGGGCAATACTGTACTCTCTTGCATGTTTTCCTAGTGTGGACTGCACAATCAAATGTGGGGCAATACTGTACGCTCTTGCTTGTTTTCCCAGTGTGGACTGCACAATCTAATGTGGGGCAATACTGTACGCTCTTGCATGTTTTCCCAGTGTGGAATGCACACTCTAATGTGGGGCAATATTGTTTTTACGCTCTTGCATGTTTTCCCAGTGTGGACTGCACAATCTAATGTGAGGCAATACTGTACGCTCTTGCATGTTTTCCCAGTGTGGAATGCACAATCTAATGTGGGGCAATACTGTACTCTCTTGCATGTTTTTCCAGTGTGGACTGCACAATCTAATGTGGGGCAATACTGTACGCTCTTGCTTGTTTTCCCAGAGCGCGGCTCATATAGTTTGGATGAAAATTTATTTTCTCTGAGCGTGGCACATAAAATTTAGACATAAAAATCTTATTGTCTTTGAACTCTTCAGACACAAAGCTTGAGCAGAACCAGATGGCAGGGTACCTGACGTTGCTAGGAAACATGGTCAATCAGCAGACGTTTGTTCAGACAAACGGAGCGGCGTTGATAGGCGAGCTTCTACAGAAGATAATGATTGGTTAAAGGCCTTGTTTTGGGAAAACTGGGCTTAATGCATGTGCGTAAATTGTCATCCTAGATTTGCCAATGCAGGCTGATCACGGACGACACTTTCCGCATTAACTGGATTTTTGTTTTAAAAACAATTCATATAAATGAAAAATTTCCTTACAATTTCAAAGTGTCATCCCTAATTAGCCTGCTCAGGCTTATCTTGGATGACACTTTAGGCACATTCATTAAGCCCAGTTTTCCCAGAATGAAGCTCATTTGATTTATAGTGTATAGCAAGAGAGACAACTCCTCCTTCATGTTTTAAATTATTCACTGGTTGAGTATGAGTGACCTCTCCAAAATAAAAGTTCTTCAAATTCCAAACATATCGAATGGAAAATGATTGTTAAAAGTTTATATTAAGGTCACAATATACTAAAAGATTTCTTTAACAAGTTCAAGCAATAACTTTAACAAAAAACAAAGTCAATGTATTGGGCACAGAGACCCTCATACCTTTCTTAAAGAGCATTCCAAGCCGAATAGATTTAAACAATAAAAATATAGGTCATGTGGTATATGAGGAGGAACTCAACGCAAATCAACGGTCATTGTTTTATGGCCATCTTTTTACCGGTTTCTCTCCAGTTCATGAGGGTTTTCTGCAATCTGTCAAAGTCTCATGTAATCTCCAACCTTAAAGCAAAACAGTGCATTTGCTGAATACAACACTGTTTGTCCTTTCACATGCACACAGAAATATTCAATAATAAAGTCTGGCAAGTGCCCATACAGAGAATTGTGTCTTCAAATAAATGCTGTTTATATTTTCAAAGAGAATAACATTTAAAAAAAAACATTATGTATAATGTAACCTGCATAGAGAGAACATAATAAAACAAAGTAAATAAAAAGCAATTATTTTGTGATTTAATGGTACCATTGCGTACCATTTGAGTTTGTAGTTATACCCCCACAAAGGAAGTTTAGGGGGGGTATATAGGACTGAGCTTGTCTGTCTTTCTGTCGATCGGTCCGTATTCAGTGTCCGCTCTCTAATTCAAGTTGTTGTCATCTGATCTTCACCAAATTTGGTCAGATGTTGTATCTAGATGATGTCTAGGTCAAGTTTGAATATGGGTTTGCCGGGTCAAAAATAGGTCACGGGGTCACTTAGCGCATTTTAAACATTCAGCATGGTGTCCGCTCTCTAATTCAAGTAGTTTTCATCCGAGCTTTACCAAACTTGGTCAGAAGTTGTATCTTAATGATGTCTAGGCCAAGTTTAAACATGGGCGATGCTGGGTCAAAAACTAAGTCACAGGGTCACTTAGTGCGTTTTAAACACTGAGCATGGTGTTCGCTGTTTTTTGTGAAGACAACATGCAAAATATTCTGTGTCAATGCGGCATGGGGGGGATATTCGTCATGTCTGTGACAAAGGTCTAGTTTATACAAGGTGATTGCATTTTCAGTGTTCCTTAGCCCTTGCATTGGTGATCAAATATTGAACCTTTGTCAACTTTGTTAAAGTCGATTTAACAGCTTTTGAAATAATCCAATCGAAAAGTTCAGTTAAGTGTTGCAATGTATGTTTATGTGGTCTTCATTTTATCTTAAGAATAGTTAGACAATAAAGGCTCCTGTTTTTGAAAATCTTAAATTTTCTACACAACTTATATGATGATTTGACATCATGTCATATTAGATTTTATGTTATCATGTCTACTGAGAAATAATTGAAATTATTTTAATTCGTTTAGTTGATGTCTCAAAACCTCCATAACAAATAAATAAGCCGTGCTCTGTGAAAAGAAGGTTAAATGCATGTGCGTAAAGTGTTGTCCCATATTAGCCTGTGCAGTTTGCACAGGATAATCAGGGCAGACACTTTTCTTCTTCGACACGTTTGCAGACTGCACAGGCTAATCAGGGACGGCATTTTACTAACATGCGTTAAACCTCCTTTTCACATAGCATGGCCCAAATGTTTATTTTGCATAGTAAGCTACCTGTGCTAGTCTTATTTGACCGAACTAAGTAACAGCTACAATCACAATCTGTACAATACATGTATACCAGTATTATATGTATAATTGTCAATTCCTAACCACAAGGTCTACAATACATATATGAATTTCTGTAAGTATTCTGATTTAACAGTTTAAACGGAAAGTGTCATCCCCGATTAGCCTGTTCGGACTCCATTGCTAATCTGGGATAACACTTTAGGCACATGCATTAAACCCTGTTTTCCCAGAGCAAGGCTCATATAGTTTGTGCACAGGAAGTAATTTCTTTAAAAAAACAACAACAACAACAGTTTAAGTGGGAAGTGTCATCCCTGATTAGCCTGTTTGGACTTCACTAAGTCTTGCTAATCTGGGATAACACTTTAGGCACATGCATTAAACCCTGTTTTCCCAGAGCAAGGCTCATATGTAAAAGAATAGTAAATACGTGTAACTGGGTGAATTAAACACATATTGCAAATGAACGAGTTTTTATTATTGATTCAATTGAACATTGTTTACATTAAAAACAAAGTGTATATCTCCCACGCTTTCTTTTCACAATGCGACAATTATTAAAGCTTAGTCCCATATCATTTCAGTGAAGCGTCTGCTAGCTGTGACAATCAAATGCATTTGTCTGCGCCTGCCCCTGTCAGCTCATAACAAATCCTCAGGACTGGGGCACGGTCTTTGATGGCACAAGGGACCAGAAGCAGTTGAGTCCATCTCTGTTGGAGTCACGAGATCGTTCCAGACCTGCCAACCAATGCACAGATGATTAGACAATATCAGCGGACTGAATGGACATATCATTTACACATTAAATTTGGGCTTTAGGAATTAGGAACACTTTAAAGTTTAAGAATCAGTAACTTTGATTTTATTTATAACCAGTTTGGTCTTAACTTAAAATCAGTTTATAATATTAAATGTGAAAAAAAAAATTAAAAAAAAATAAAATAAAGACACTTATTTGTTAGTTATAACTTGTTCGAAATTGAATTAATAGAGAGAGAAGCATGTTTTATGGAAAAAACTTGTAATAAATGTTTTTCCTCAAAAATATTTATTTATATATATATTTTATTTTTTATTTTATTTCTTTCATTCCACTGTTTGCCCATTGTTATATAAAAAATACAAGTTTTTACATTGGTTTTTTATGCACACCAAAGTAATATTACTACCGGTATGTGGTTACATAGAACAATAATTTTTAATTGATTTCGTTTCAATAGTCTATCTGTATATCCACCATGTTACCCTGCAGCTTTTCCAGTTTTTCAGACTTTAGGGGCCTGTTTTGAATAAAACTTTGGACTGGACCACCATTTTATGTCACATACCTTCATTCACAAAGCTGTTCACACAAGCCCTGCATCCATGGCCGAGGCATAAAAAGCAGAGTTGCTATAAGCCAACAAGGTCTGAGGCCAGTCGTGTTCTAGGATTCTTCCATCGCTTAGAACTAGGATTCTGAAAATATATAAAACATGACTGCAATATATTATTCTAGGAAATTTCCATTGCGAAGAGTGAACTAAGCTGCACCTAACATATGTTTGACCTTTGACCTCTAATTTTGACCTTGACTTAAGCAATGGCACAGTTCTTGAATATGACACACATTCTCCATATGGAGAACATTCTATGGTACATTTTTTATTTTTAAATTGCTGATGAAGTTACAGTACCGACAAGCAGAATATTGCCATATAAGACATATGACCAATATATCAGTGATTTAAAAATGGTAATCTAATGTTTCAAACAGAGAAAAAGAACAATAAAGATTAACATCATTTCAACTGTGAAATGATGTCATTATTTTACAGAAAAAGTATCTGCATTTTTTTAACATAACAGGCGTTATGCAGAGTGCACAGGCTAATCTGTGACAAAACTTTACTTACATGAATTAAGCCCCATTTTCCCAGACCACGGCCCGAATTTACTTGTTTGCACTGTATAGTATTAGTCTGTTGTTCATCCAAATGCTTTCTATCTTGCAGTAAAAAATTTAAACGGTCTTTCCCAACATCACCAAACATCTGTGAAGGATTTCGAAAACATACTCTAAAGGCTTCAAAGAAGAAACTATGTGAGCCACGTTTTCGGTAAAGGGGGCTTAACACCTATGCCCAAAGGGTGGTCCCACATTAGCCAGTGCAGTCCCAACAGGCTAATCTGGGACAAAGCTTTACACCTAGACAGGAATTTTATTAAGAAGAGACATCCTTAAAACAAAAAATGACATAAAAGGTACAGTCCTTGACAATCATGTGGGAACTGCACAGGCTAATCTGAGATAACACTTAATGCAAACGTATTAAGCCCAGTTTTCCCAGAACACTGCTATATGCATACCTCCTGCGTAGCAGTTTGTCAGTCAAAGAGTTCTCCTCAAAATGATCATTGTCTGACTGAATTGACACCAGTTTATGGAGAATGTCTTTCTTCAAAACTACATCTGGAAAAAATGTAATTGGTTTTTAAATCTGAACAATTCCTTTTTTTTTAAATCTGAAATATGGAAAAATAAAATGCGTCACATTCTGGGAAAACAGGATTATGCATGTGCTGAAAGTGTAATCCCAGATTAGCCTGTGCAGTCTGCATCAGGGATGACACCATCTGCCTAGACTGGATTTTCATTTAGAAGAAACTTCCTTTATACATCAAATTCCACGAAAGTGCAAGTGGTGTCCCTGATTAGCCTGTGCGGACTGCACAGTCCCTTCTGAGACAAAACTTTAGGCACATAGATTAAGCCCCATTTTCACAGAGTGTTGCTATTTATGTGTATTTCTGTGTGTGGAAAAGCCTGGATCTGTTGTTTTCTTTGTCTAAAAACAAAATGTGTAAAGGTGAGAAAAAAACATGGTAGCCCCCCACAACACAGAAAAAGGACGATAACAGCATTTTTTTCCCTTGTTTATAAAGTATCCATATAATATACTTTCCCAATCGAGGAAAAGCTACAAAATTCACAGGTGCTGTCTGAAAAAAATCCCAATAGTAAGGATTGTTTTTGTCTATTTCGTTCCAAAAGTGCATTATCTGAATATATTGTGTATTTCCAGCCAACAAACATGTAAATGAATATTTGAATTAATTAACGCAACAACTTATACTAAGCATTTGAAAAGACCAATAATTTCCAATCAGAAGATTTAACTACGCAAATTTTCCCAATTTCATGGTCATTCGCGCTTAATTAGCTCACCTGAGCGATAGCTCAGGGTGAGCTATTGTGATCACTCAGCGTCCGTCGTCTGTCCGTCCGTCCGTCTGTCTGTAAACAATTTGTAAACATCTTCTCCTACTAAACCATTGAGCCAATTTCAACTAAATTTCATGTGGAGCATCCCTAGGTCATGGGACAAAAAAAAAAAAAAAAAATTTGATCACATGACCAAGATGGCCGCCATGACCATATATGGTAAAAACCTTAAACAATCTTCTTGTCAGAAACCGCTCATCAGATTTTCAAAAAATTTCACAGGGATGACCTTTGAAGGCTCCCCTGCAAAAGTTGTTCAAAGAAATTTGATTCGTCAAAAACCATGGCCGCAGGAGCTCGTTGAACTTTGCATGTTTATTCGTTTTTGCCTATTTTGTGAAAACTTTCAAAAATCTTCCACATTTTTCATGCAATCTGTATGAAATTTGGTCAGAATGTTTATCTTGAAGAAATCTGGGTTGGGATTGTATTTGGGTCATCTGGGGTCAAAAACTAGATCACTAGGTCAAATAATAGAAAAACCTTGTGTAGACAATAGAGGTTACATTTTACATCCAATCTTTATGAAATTTGGTCAGAATGTTTGTCTTGATGAAATCTGGGTTGGAATTGTATATGGGTCATCTGGGGTCAAAAACTAGATCACAAGGTCAAATAATAGAAAAACCTTTAACAGCATAATTAATTGTTTTTCACTAAGTGTATTATAATAATTTAAAAATCAGATTAAAGAGAATAAAATATTCTTTATTATGGTTTTTATTTTATGAAAATCCATTAAGGATAAGTGTTATTAATCGTTGCTTAATTATTGAACAATGCGAAATATCGGTATTGATTTTTTCCTGACATGCAGTCCCAGATATTAACCGCTTTCAGCTGCAGACTGTGCTTCAATACATCGCTGTGTTATTGAGCTGAAAAATTGATAGCAGTCGGCATACACACCGGTCATCGAGACAAATTACTGATCTGAAAACAAATTGTACATCGTAGCGGCTTAAATAAACAATTACATCTGATTAAAGATTAAAGATTGCTGCCGATTTAAATCAATTTGAGTACTTTTTGCATATATTTAATGCCGAATGGGAAGCTGTGTTTAGACTCAAGTTGACAAAAATGGCAACGAGATAATTGCCTGTTGGATATAAGGTGAAAGATCTTGAAGGTGCATAAAATAAGTGGCGCTGGGAATGGTTACACGAGAAAGACTACGCTGTAGTCTACGGGCGGGGAGTGAACTGGTTGAGAAAAGTGGAAGCTTGTGGAAAAGCGATTTGAGAAGTTTGTAAGAAAACCCTAAATTATCAGTCTTGTGGGAAGAAGGCATTTCGTCTCCACGCAGAGGACCCTAATCACATAAAGAATATAAGAACCATCAAGACCAACCAGGTAGGGTTTTTATTTTTTTTAAACTAACACCCCGAATTTGGTCGTATTTTCTGTTGCTAAAGTTTATTGTTTAGTTTTTTTTGCATCAAAAATCGACAAGATAGATCTAGCAAATTTGCCATTTTTCTTTATTAATAACGTTTGATTCATTGATTGTGAGCTTTTAAAATATTTTGACCTTTGAATAAAGCATAAAACAGGAAAAGAATTTTAACAGTAATTGAAAATACGATCAAATACGCCATTTTTGCTGACTGGGACAGGTCTTTTTTAGTTAAATAAAATGTTTTATTGTCCCCAACATATGAGCCCAGCAGCAAGAAATGTTTTTTTTACATTTTGTAAAACAAATATGGGCAACCTACCGTAACCCAAATTCGACGATGTTCTATTTTTATCGATTAAATGGATGATTATTGTCTTGGAATCATTTCAAAGTAATACAGCCGAGTTTAAAATTATTATTTTGTGCTATTTAACATTTCATTATTTCTTTAATTATTTGCTAAATATTGCTTCATGTAACCATTACATCGTCGAATTTGGGTCACACCGGGATACAATTATTTAGCATTCAAACAAAACGATTGGGATAAAAACTAGGGGAACCCATGCTGAAATTTTCAATTTTAACTGTTGAGCAGAAGCCACCATACCCAATTTTCTTGGGTGAATGTGGAGGCTTCTGGAAGCATGATTCTGTGAATATAAATGGTGACAAGCATTTGATTCTGCATTTATTAAACATGTATTATTGACTTTTTAAAGTATGTGTGAAAAATATAATAACTTGTTAAGACTGTTACAGGTTTGACTGGTTTCTTCAAAAGCAACACCTGCAGTCGAGTCCATGCCAGACAGTGGGTGCATGTGAATGAATTGCCTTTTGACTAACTTTTGTGTGTTTCTTATCAAATACATGAAGATTTTCAAATATATGTGTATGTTGTTTTTTTTAAGAAAATAGAATCACCAGAACAGGTACAGGCACCCTTTTAATGCGTCCAATCCAGGAGCTTCCGGGGGCCTCCGGCCCCCTTGTCCCCTGGACCCACTGAGGGCCCTGCGGCCCCCTGGCCCGCAGCTTTAAGTTCAGGATTTTCAAAATATCGAACTTTGACCCCTGCAAATGCTTTGCTAAAACTTTGGCTACAGTTTCTAAAATTTGGCTACACAAAATTCCATTTGGCTAAAAAGTTGGCTACATAAATTTTTGGGCCAGGGGAGCCCTGTTTGGATTGTATTTGGGTCATCTGGGGTCAGCAACTAGGCACTAGGTCAAATAATAGATAAACCTTGTGTAGACTATAGAGGTCACAGTTTTTATCAGACCTTAATGAAATAGAGTCAGAATGTTTGTCTTGTTAAAATCTGGGTTGGGATTGAATTTGGGTCATCTAGGGTCAAACACTAGGTCAGATTTAAAAAAAAACTTTTGTAGACAGTAGAGGTCACAGTCATTAAATCTTTATGAAATTTGACCAGAATATTAATCTTGATGAAATCTGGGTTAGGATTGTATTAGGGTCATCTGGGGTCAAAAACTAGGTTACCAGGTCAAATCATAGAAAAACTTTGTGAAGACAATAGAGGTCATAGTTTTCATATGATCTTAATGAAATATGGTCAGAATGTTTATCTTGATAATATCTGATTTTGGATCGTATATGGGTCATCTGGGGTCAAAAATTAAGTCACCGGGCCAATTCTAGTAAAACCTTGTGTAGATGAAAGAGGTCACAGTTTTCATCACGTCTTAATGAAATTTTGTCAGAATGTATTAATTAACGAAATTTGGCTTGGGCTTGTATATGGGTCTAATAAAATTTAAGTTTATGAAGCAAGGTTAGTCAGGTGAGCGATTCAGGGCCATCATGGCTCTTTTGTTTTCCAATTGGTATGGTACGGGTTCTTTTCCCAATTGGGCAAAAAAATTCCACTGACTCTTTGCGAAAAATTACCTTTCAGCTAAGGATATTAACATGAATTTGCATTGTAAATAAATGAACATTTTTCCTGATGTATGTACAATATAGAGACAGGCAGACTGACAGTATTAAAGGTGCCTCCCCACCTTGCTGGGAAAAAAAGCAATTAAAGACAACTCATGCTGTATCTCTACTTCTAATCTTGTCTTTAGTAATAATACAGATTTCTTTCCCTTGATTCACCGCTGGACCAAAGATTTATAGGGAAAATCTTAACTTTAGCTGTATTAAAGTTAAAATGTTAGATCCAGTTTTCTATAAAAAATCTTTTGTGGTCTGCTTGCAAAAGGTTAAAATATTACCAAAAGCAGTAAAACTTACTGCTTTAAAAGATATAAATGTAAAAATACCTTAAAAGAACATAGCCAGATACTTCAGGAATTTCATAAATTTAAGGAATTTCCTTTAGTTTTCCACATAGATTTTTGGGGAATAACCCATTTCCACAGTACAACAAAAAATAACCCACATGTCTTAAAGATACCTTCTTCATCCTCACAACCTGCTGCCTCTAGATCCTCCTAGTGTTCGTTGAGATAAGTCTTCAGGAACTTGGAGAATGCTCCATCGTGACTCAGTAAAGCCTTGTAGGACTGATCCAGTCTCTGATATCTGGCCATTGGTAACCGCGACAATGGTGTTGGTAACAACCTACAACATACTATACGTCACTTGAACGGGCATTTTGGATTTGTAGTTCAAACATGAAATAATATTTATTGGACTGTGAAAAATTAAATTATGTCCCCAACAACACATGTTTTAATAAAATGTATTTTACACTAATTTTTGTAACGCATTTATCAGGTAAATGAACATATACACAAGGAACGTGTCAGGCAATAACGTTAAATTGATTGGCAGAAAAAAACATATAGCAATAAATATATGTACACAATAATATTCACATCAAAACATAGTAAATAGTGCAAGATAATACGACTACAATATATACATATATTTCCTATAGCAAAAATATTCTCTCTGTTTAGGTACTTTGAATATGCAGTTTGTTCTGCAGTTCACAGACATCAGGCCCCTTGTCGCAAAAGGCCCAGTGTTTTTGTCACCATTTTGGGAAAGGGGCGGGTTTCCTTTCAATTGGGATAATATGCCATGATTTGACCAAAAGGTGGGAAATAAGTGTAGTTGTTGTTTTGCTACAAATGCTTCAAAATAAAGAAGTGTTTTCTATATTTACTAAGGTTGAACTTATACAGCTTGATGGAAAGATTTTCATAATTAACAAACTATTTAAACGTAGGTAATGATGGAATTTCAATTACCATTTAAAAGCTTACTGGGTGACCTAGTTTCTAGACGCACCTAACCAATATTTGAAACTCGCTTTAGATATTGTCTGATGAAGATTCCAACCAAGTTTCATCAAGATTCAAACTTGGCCAAGATATTGTCAAGATAAAAATGAACAAGTTTCATCAATACTGAGTCATAAAATGTGGCCTCTAGAGTGGTATAAACAGATTCTTCAGAAATTAAATCCGGTGACCTGTTTTTTGACAGCACACAGACAAAAACATTGTATAGATATTGTCAAGATTAACAGTCTGACCAAGTTTCAACAAGATAAATCAATAAATATGGACTCTGGGGTTGAAACAGGGTTTTCTAAGATTTGACCTGCTGCCCTAGTTTTTGGATGCAAATGAGATTTAAACCCTGCATTCCCTTTGTGGAAAAAAATGTCTGACCAAGTTTCATTAAGATTTAGTAATAATGTTGCCTCTAGAATGGTAACAAAGTTTGATTTGACCCTGTGACCTTATTTTTGGACGTGCATGATCCAGATTCAACTGGCACTATATATTATTTCGATAAACATTCTGACCATGTTTAATCAATATTAAAACATAAATATGGCCTCTAGAGTTATACGTTTTTCTAAGATTCGACCAGGTCACCTCATTATTGGGTGCATTTTACCCATATATAAACTCAGCCTATATATCATCTCCTATATATTGTGTAGCTGAGCACACTATGTCACCTTGAGCACTTCATGATCAGGTTAGATAAAAATCTGAAAATATGTATGCATATATAACACTGGCATTATTTAAAATTGTCAAAATCTCCTCCATGGCCTTACAGGCTGAAACCTAGATCGTTTGAAACATTTACATGTGGATCTCTTCCAAGATTTTTATAAAAACGCCTCTGGCATATTTAAATTACAAAGCATTGTCAACAACGGACGTTATTTCTTGAAACTGACGCAATGTGATAGCAATTATCAAATAATAAAAGCACTGCCACAGGTCTATTATCATACTGGTCTTTGATATATCTTTGGCACAGTTTCAGTGCGTCTTTGACCTTTCTGTTGAAAACAATTAAATCAGTAACAAATATGCCTTTCAAAATGTTATATGCTTCACTTACCATTTACAAAGTTTTAAACGAATCAGTAAACATCAGTCCGCACTAGATGATTTTAAGCTGTTCAAATACCCTCCTTTGTGACAAGAATTTGCGTTCATTTATGAAATGATCCTGATAAAGTATTCATACTTTTACATTAAAACCTAACAGTTAGACAGTTCTTAAAACAATACATATTCACTCTTTTAAAGCTAGTAATGATTTTATATCAAATACATCAATATGAAAAAATATATACAATTCAAAAAATGCGTTCAGTGGGATATAAACTTACGTTTACAAAAACAGCTTACTTCAATGACATTTAAACTACATGTCCCATTGTTTGAAGTGTGCATGTGTAAAGCAGTACTTAATTTAAATTCCATTCATAATGGTCTTCAATATGATCTTATATCTTCTTAAGACTGTCATGTGCACAAAAAAGGGTCACTGGAGACAAGTTTTTAATTATTATAAAAATATATATTTTACTGAGCATTTATAAACAAGAGATGTGTTTGTCAGAAACACAATGCCCCCTACTGCGCCGCTTTTTTTTATCATTTGGCAGGTACAGATAATGTTTACAAGGGAAGTAATATTTTTAAAAGGGATATAATAATTTTTTTTACTTCCCTTGTAGAAATGATCTGTACCTGCCAAATGATAAATATAATATATCTCCCTTTAAAGCTTGTTACTTCCTTTGGAATTGTTTACCTTTGACCTTGAAGGATGACTGTTGACCTTGCCCTTTCATCACTCAAAATGTGAAGCTCCATAAGATACACATGCATGCCAAATATCAAGTTGCTATCGTCAATATTGCAAAAGTTATGGCCAATGTTCAAGTTTTCGGACGGACGCATAGACAGACGGACTGACAGTTCAACTGCTATATGCCACCCTACCGGAGGCATAAAAACGAGACACACAAACTTGATGTGTAAGGTAACCATTTAATCTATTCTTTTGTGAAGCTCATATTATTTGTGAAAATGTATAAATGTATTTACCATTGTTGTCCCTTTAATTAATTAATTTTCATTTAAAATAAGATCATTATTTCGACAGTTTAAAACAAAAGGCTGGACAGCTGGACAAAAGGCTGGACAAATGTTTAATACATCATAATTTTCATTATTCATTACTGTTCAACTTAACAGACCAGTTTGGTAACTAAAGTGAATAAAACCTAGTGTGATTGGCATATCAGATATAACCAATTGTTTTAGACTTGTTAAGGAGCCATTTCTCACCATTCATGCATTCAATTGTTACTTGAAACATAACCAACTCCATTGGATTTTATTACAATACATTTAAGTAATATTTAAAACCAAACGAAGTCATGCCAAAATCGCTCTGGGCAAATTAATTAAGGTTAACTGAATATTAAATTTTGCATAGGTTTTAGTAAACTGGTTGTTATAAGTGGTAAAATGTCTTGCAATATATAACTGAATTTTAGAAGAATGCAAAAATGTAAAGTCATATATAAATATAAGTAGAATAATACATTAAAACACTTACCAAATGCAATATATGACCTCAAATAATTTTGCATAGTTTATTTTGAAGGACATTAGCTGTAATTTTATTTCACACAAATAAATGTTTTTACTGTAACATCCGTTGTGCAATATGTGTATGTTTTTTGGATATTCGAAAAAAGATTTATATCAAATACAGAAAAAATAAGAAAACAATAATATGAAGTCAATACAAACAATTGTGTCCCCAAAATTGCACAATTGTAATCAAACATCACCCCTTTGACAACACAAACCTTTTTATTGCGTGATTGTAACCACAAGGCATGTTCTGCACTATGAGAGGTGGGATGTATTGCATCAAGGCATGTTCTGCATTATGGGTGATGACATGTATTGCATCAAGGCATGTTCTGCATTATGGGTGATGGAATGTATTGCATCAAGGCATGTTCTGCATTATGGGTGATGGAATGTGTTGCATCAAGGCATGTTCTGCATTATGGGAGATGGAATGTATTGCATCAATGCATGTTCTGCATTATGGGTGATGGAATGTATTGCATCAAGACATGTTCTGCATTATGGGAGATTGAATGTGTTGCATCAAGACATGTTCTGCATTATGGGAGAAGGAATGTGTTGCATCAAGGCATGTTCTGCATTATGGGAGATGGAATGTATTGCATCAAGACATGTTCTGCATTATGGGAGGTGGAATGTGTTGCATCAAGACATGTTCTGCATTATGGGAGGTGGAATGTATTGCATCAAGACATGTTCTGCATTATGGGAAGTGGAATGTATTGCATCAAGACATGTTCTGCATTATGGGAGATGGAATGTATTGCATCAAGACATGTTCTGCATTATGGGAGGTGGAATGTATTGCATCAAGACATGTTCTGCATTATGGGAAGTGGAATGTGTTGCATCAAAGCATGTTCTGCATTATGGGAGGTGGAATGTATTGCATCAAGACATGTTCTGCATTATGGGAGGTGGAATGTATTGCATCAAGACATGTTCTGCATTATGGCAGATTAAATGTATTGCATCAAGACATGTTCTGCATTATGGGAGAAGGAATATGTTGCATCAAGACATGTTCTGCATTATGGGAGAAGGAATGTGTTGCATCAAGGCATGTTCTGCATTATGGGAGAAGGAATGTGTTGCATCAAGGCATGTTCTGCATTATGGGAGAAGGAATGTGTTGCATCATGGCATGTTCTGCATTACGGGTAAAGGCATGTGTTGCATCAAGGCATGTTCTGCATTATGGGAGAAGGAATATGTTGCATCAAGACATGTTCTGCATTATGGGAGAAGGAATGTGTTGCATCAAGGCATGTTCTGCATTATGGGAGAAGGAATATGTTGCATCAAGACATGTTCTGCATTATGGGAGAAGGAATGTGTTGCATCAAGGCATGTTCTGCATTACGGGTGATGGACTGACTGTATTGCATCAAGACATGTTCTGCATTATGGGAGATGGAATGTATTGCATCAATAACTGCATATTTCGAAAAGACGAAAATAGAGATTTTTCTAATTGGGAAGACGCCAAAAAAAACAACAGCTATTAAAAAATGAAACAAGAGCACCGCCTATATTTCTTTTTAAAGGTAAAGGGACCTATCTCAATACTTCAATCAAAAAGGAGGGAGGGGTGGAAATGGGGTATAGTTTGGGGGTGTGGTCATTTAATACATGTACATTTTATTCCAAGTTAGAACTAAATTGGAAAAAAAAATGGAGGAGGGGTGAGAATTCTTGGGTGGGATGGTTGGACGGTCTTTCAAAATAAAAATAATAAAAATAATTATTTTTGCTTTTTTAGCCCTGTTTCAAAAAAAATAATTTAGGTGAGGGTCTGGGGATATTGAGAGGGGGCTATAATGTGAGGGTGTTGTAATTTATTAGATGATCTTTCAAAAATAAGAAACAAGAAGGCCTGAAAGGCACAAAGTCGCTCACCTGAGATAACAATATATTATTGGGACAAATCTTCTGACCAATTTTATGAAGATCCGAAAATAAATGGGGTCTCTAGAATGTTAACAAGGTTTTACTATAGCCATACAAGGAAAAAATGCCTCGCCCTCTGACAGCCATGTTTTTCAACCAACCGGCATCATTTTTATACTCGTCCAAGATATATTGGGATGAATCTTCTGACCACGTTTCATGAAGATCAGCCTATAAATGTGGCCTCTAGAGTGTTAACAAGATTTTACTATATTCATATATAGCCATTTTAGGAACAATGCCCCGCCCCTTGGCAGCCATGTTTTTCAAGCAAACGTAACCATTTTCGAAGTCATCCAAGATATCAATAAGAAAAATCTTCTGACCACATTTCATGAAGATTGGACAATAAATGTGGCCTCAAGAGTGTAAACAACGTTTTACAAAAGCCACATTATAGCCTTATAAGGAAAAATGCCCCGCCCCCCTGGTGGCCATGTTTTTAAAGAAACTCACACCATTTTCAAACTCATCCAAGATATCATTCGGACGAATCTTCTGAGCATGTTTCATGAAGATCGGAAAATAAATGTGGCCTCTAGAGTGTTAACAAGGTTTTACTATAACCATATAAGGAAAAATGCATCGCCCCCTGGAGGCCATGTTTTTTTTTTACCAAAGGGCATCATTTTTGAACTCGTCCAAGATATTATTGGTATAAATCTTCTAATCAAGTTTCATGAAGATTGGACAATACATGTGGCCTCTAGAGTGTTAACAAGATTTAACTATATCCAAATATAGCCATATAATGAAAAATGCCCCGCCCTTTGGCAGCCATGTTTTTCAAGCAAAGGTGAACATTTTCAAACTCATCAAAAATATCATTGAGACCAATCTTTTGGCCAAATTTCATGAAGATTGAACAATAAATGTGGCCTCTAGAGAGTTAACAAGGCAAATGTTTACGCCGCACAACGGAAACCGACGACGGACAAAAGGCGATCACAAAAGCTCACCATGAGCACGTTGTGCTCAGGTGAGCTAGAAATGGAAAACAAGAGATGTGTTTGTCAGAAACACAATGCCCCCCTTCTGCGCCGCTTTTATACATGTTTTTTTACCTTTGACCTTGAAGGATGACCTTGACCTTTCACCACTCAAAATGTGCAGCTCCGTGAGATTCATATGCATTCCAAATATCAAGTTGCTATGTGAAGGGTCATAGAAGTTATGAGCATTTTTCGAAACCTAAATGCACAGCCTAAATCGTAAATCCAAAGTGTGACGGAAAGACAGACGGACGGTCGGACAGTCCGATCACTACATGCCCTCCTTCGGGGGCATAAACATATTATTTTTCCTTGGGGGGGGGATTCAGGGGTGGAGCGTGGGGGATGGTTTGGGTGGAGTCTATTGTGGTATGTCAGGTAATTGTTGTTTGTCAAAGTATGAATCAAATCTGATCATAAATAAAGAAGTTATAGCAATTTTAGCAAAATCTAATAATTTGACCTTGAGAGTCAAGGCCATTCAAAGGTCAAGGTCAAATTCAACTTGCCAGGTACAGTAACCTCATGATAGTTTGAAAGTATTTGAAGTTTGAAAGCAAAAGCCTTGATACTTTAGAAGTAAAGAGGATCTAAACACAACATTTAACAAAATATTCAAAGTTACTTAGTCATTATTCCGTCAAATCGAGTTATGCAACTTGTTCTGTACAGTCCCCTTATGATAGTTAGCGAGTGTCCCAAGTCTGAAAGCTATAGCTATTATACTTTAGGAGTAAAGTGGACCAAACACAAAACTTAACCAAATTTTCAATTTCTTAAGTATAAGGGGGCCATAATTCTGTCAAAATGCCAGTCAGAGTTACATAACTTTGCCTGCACAGTCCCCTCATGATAGTAAGTAAGTGTATCAAATTTGAATGCAATAGCTTTAATACTTTATGAGAAAAGTGGCCCTTAACACAAAACTTAACCGGACGCCGACGCTCGGTTGATGACAATAGCTCATTTTTTTTCAAAACATAGATCAGCTCAAAAAAGGCTCTGGGTTTAATTTAGATTTAATGGTTTTGGTACATTTCAATGCAATAAGTTGATGCCAGCTCTACCTTTGTCAAATCTTACTGCATTAAATTTGTATACATAAAGTATAATTTTATCAAAGGTGTAATTGTCATTACAGAAAAAAAAAGTTTATTAGAATCATAAATTGCACAATAAATTCAAAATCAATAAATAACTATGACTTTTATATTAATTAATTCCTGAAACAAAGCAATTAACAGTTACACAAAATATTCAGACAGGTTTTTTTTTTCTTTCTTTACCAAGGGCCTTATAAAGGCCCCCTATGCAAAAAGAGAAAGGTCCCTTTGCCATAGAGAATTTCATTAAAATGATGCAATTTTCCCAAAATGTCAAGCTCACTTTGGGAAAAAATCCCCTTTCTCAGTTTTGTTGATAAGTATCCCTAAAATGGAAGGCCATGCACTTTCCTCAAATCAAGAAGGAAAGCCTTGCATTATAATAAATTAAGTTTCGAAACCAGTTCCTGAAAATGAAACTGAAATGCCGATGTGACAAACACTACCACAGAGAATATTGCAGGCGCGAGTGTAACGCTTTCGGTTAGTTTTTTTATAGATATTATTTAATTAAAGTTTTCAAATGGTTCCAGTCCATTCAAAGCAATGTACAGGGGCTGTGTGTTAGTTTGGCCATAATATTTGGCCATAGTGAAACCTTGTAAACTCTCTGTAATACGCATTTTGTTCCAGTTCTCATGAAAATTGCTTGCAACATTTATCTTGATGATATCTTGGACGATTTTAATCCATGATTACTGTCTGAGGAGACTGTCCATCCACAATTAAGCCGGTCAGTTTTTTATTCTTAAAAAGGTTAAAATGAAGCTTTATGAACATTCTAGAAGTAACAAGGTTTGGCCCAATCATCATTAAACTTGCTTAAACCAATTGTTCTTATGATATCATCTTATAAGTTCTAAGATGGCTATGGAAACAGCAGAAAAGCTGCTCAGCTTTCGGTATCGGATGAGTGACCTAGGGGCCTTCTGACCAACAGAAGTATTGCCGTTTGATATATTTTAACTTTTTCCTCGGCATATCTTGAAAATTGTAAGTGGTATTAATCATATGGCATGAATATTAAACGGAAGTAACCATTTGCTGAGACAAGGCAGCACGAGGGGGAATATTTCAGGTGTGACAAGGACAGTTTTATGTATTGTCACTTCTTATTTATTTAATACGTTGGTCTGTAAATGATATATATTTTCATGACAAGTTCATTCATTAAAGCGATATTGGAGTCCTAAATCGGCATTCAGGTGATCTATAGACGATGCACTTTGTATAAGTCTCGAATAAAATATATGTCTGTCTGTCTGATCTACAGTTAAACATGCTTCCTGTGTATACCAATGTTATCTAGTTCACTTAAACCTACTATATCTTTGCTTTATTGATTAAACATAGCCTTGAGTTGAGATATTTGCTTTTGTGTGCCCATATAAACCAACTACAAACAGACGGTGTAATCTTACACTACAGTTCGTGTGACAGTTTAAATAGTTTGTTGTGCCAGTTACCATAGTTTGTTTATTGGAAATTTAACCTTCAAACCAACTTGAGTTGTATCTGTTTTGATAGTGGTAGAGTCAGTGCTACATGAACTTGCTTATGACAGCGGACCACGTTAGATGGGCTTAATTTGTTCAGCTTCTTAATTTAGCCGACAGTGCTTGTAAAACACTTTCAGTAAAATGAATACCTTTTCACAATCCTCCATTGACAAGGGATCTGATATTTTCGTAGACTTCATGTGCTCGACCTGCGAAGACAAGAAACTGAATAATACAGCTGATTTCTACTGTGAATCATGTGTTAAGTTTTACTGCGGAAAATGTATTTGCATGCACAGCCAGTTGTTTACAAAACATGTCCCCTTTGGAAGGGGAGATATGAAGAAATGGCCAGTGTCCAAGAAGGTGGAAGATTTTCTTCTAAAATGTGATGTCCATAAAGACAAAAACCTTGAAATGTTTTGTTCTGAACATAGTGAGATGTGCTGCACAAATTGTGCATTCCTTAATCACAGGTAAATATTACCTTTACTTAAATTAAAAAACAGTAAGGTTAAGAAACAATTGTATGGGTTTCAAACTTCTTTGCAAGAAAGTCGAATTATTACCCCAAAAATATCAATTTTATAACATCAACGAAAGATTTGTTATCTCAAGAGAAAATTAATTTGTTCATGTTTCAAAAATACTGCAGTTTTAAGCTGACTATCAGATGTTGTGGTCTAGCCGGTGTAATTAATATAGTGTAAGGCATATGTGTTATAATATATATATAGCATATATTTTTAATCTTTCATACCCAAGCTACAAGTGTACAACAAACTTTGAAGCAAAATCATATAAATACAGAAGAGACAACTCTAATGGATCTAGTATTTATTTTGACACAGTAATGTCCCTTTAACTATTTTTTTGAAATCTGTAACAATAGATTTTACATATAGTAAAATATCGGACGAAATGAATGTAGGTTTGATTTAAATAAATGAATATTTGTGTACATACTATGTTGACCTATAGCTGGATTCTACTATATAATCTTTCTTATCTGATTTAACCAAAGTATTTTTAGATTCCAATGACAAAAACTTTCACAAAATAAGTATTTAAGTATTTTAAACAATTTTAAGTGTTTTTTCTATTTTCTTTCAGACACTGCCAAAAGGTAACTCTTATATCTGACATTGTAACAAGTCAGTTTTCAGACCTTAAACATCTGTCAGTTTCTATCCAATCTATTCTGAAAGAAATGAAGGACCTTCAAGACAACCAGGAGGCTAGCATTCATTATGTGCAAAGTTCATATGATGAGCAGTTAAGCAGGATACAAAAAGCTCGCAGAGAAATAAATGAAACCTTAGACACGATTGAACAGAAAACACTGAAGGAAATGAAAGATACTCTAACCAAGCTGCAGGCCTCTACCAAAAGTGAAGCTGACAAATGCATCAGGCTTAGGGATGAATTGAAACAACTTCGAGACGCCATACAGGACATTAGTGATAAAAACAAGCTGGAACTTTCCTTTATAGCCACCAGGAAATGCGAGGACAAAATAGAACAGTCCAGAACTTTTCTGAACACGAACTCTCTTCAGGATAAATTCTATATAACATTCCAGCCTAACAGTGAAATTGTACAGTACTTGTCCAAGCTGTCTGGTCTTGGGAGGATAGAACACAGTACCAAGACATTGAGGGTACAAGAGAAGCCAAACAAGGTAATCACTGTGCTGAGGAAGTCTGAAAACAATGTGAAAATATCAAGTGATTCAAAGGAATGCGGGATCACAGGCATCCTTGTCCTCCCAGACAGACAGGTCCTGGTTGTAGACACCAATAATAATAATATCAAGCTTCTTGACCAGCAGTACCAGGTGGTAAGTCACTGTAGTATGACTAAGTGTCCCTTTGATATATGTCAGATCACATCGAGTGAGGTGGCTGTGACTGTGAATGATGATGTTAAGAACAACATACATGAGGTCCAGTTTATCACAGTCAACAACAGGCAGCTGGTGCAAGGAAGAAAGCTTCAGTTACTACATAGATGTAACGGTATTGCCTTCCACCAGGAAGACCTGTATATTACTTCTGATACTGCTCTGTTCAAGTATACACTGAATGGGAAACTTGTCAGCAAGATGTATGAGGATACATCACATGATTATACAGGTTAAAAAAATAGTTAATTTATATTGATATCATTATGGTTTAATAGATTTAGAATGAACCATCAGATTATATTTCAGTAGCAGGATATAATACAATTTCATGTAAAGTTCATTAAGACATTCCATGTCTATGCCATGTCTAAAATATTGAGAACCCATTTAATTTCACTTACATACAATTTCATGTGCTGGTAAAATGGGGCATATTTATTGATTCTAATTTATTTGTTTAATGTCCAATATAAAGTTTGCCCTAAAATATGTTGAACATTTGATTTTAAGTGTGAATGGACACCACAAAATCCAGGAAAATTATTGTCTGTTGAATGTTATTTATTTCATAGTAGACACAAAGTTCGTTTCAATATCTGTGTGTAACCTGTTTTTGATTTTGGAAAGCAAAATCAGTCAATGAGTATGAATTTATAATTTCAGCAACTGACTTTTATAACTGATGAATAAACTAGATGCTATATCAATTTCTGTATCAAAAATAACTAGTATTATTCTTTTGAATGATGGTCATGTAAAATTTCTTACTGTGTGTCAATGACATTATAACTATGTCTGCATGTATGGGTAATGTATTATTACAGCATGGAGTTACACCAACTTACTTATTCCTGTGCATATTGAATCATTTCTTTCTACGTTGTTTGTGAAGACTTTAATTATTCTAACACCAGTCACATACAAACATGTCAAACTTGAAACATTGAGAGAACACAATACACTGGAACCGAACATCCTGCCACACATACATATTTATTATTAGTGGATTGTATGCATATGTTACTAATGTGCTGTCTCCGGTATTTAACAACACACTATTAATACAATTTCAATAAGATTTGTTATTAACCACTCTTCATATATCCATTTCCCACTTAGATATGTATTTTAATGCATTTGTAGTCCCTTAGAAAGTTAAATTTAATATGAGACATTTCTTACTCGATTCAAGTTTTTAAGACCATCTTCAAAACCTTAGATACTGATGAGCAGTAAACAGCATAAAATATGAACAAACTGCGAGTGACTTGCAGGCTGTCAAGGTTTTAAGCTGTTTGCACATAGCCATTTCCACTATTGCTCTGATTGGGAAAATGATATTTCAATATCTTGATGTTACTCTGTTTTGCAGTAATGAATTGTGCTGTGAGTCCCACAGGGAACAAGTTGTACATCACACAATTCCACCAGCACAAGCTCCTCATCCTGGCCAGGGATGGTTCAGTCCTGGCCACCTTCACTGACCCTGCACTACAATACCCACGTGGTGTACACGTGACACCTGCAGGACAGGTGCTCGTTTGTGGAGGCATATGGCCCGATCCCTTCATCCTACAGGTGGACAGTGAGGGCAAAAGGAAGCTGGCTACTCTTGGTAATCTGGCTACTCTTGGTATGGAGAAGAATTGTAAGCTGAACCCAGCATCCCTCTGCTACAACAGACACACTGTCTCCATCATTGTTGGACTTGATTACAACAGCATCATGGTGTTCAACGTGCAATAGGTTAATTCTACATGTAAATATGATTTTTTATACAGATGAATTAAATTGCAATTGAATTGTGTTGTTGTGTTACTAAAACATTGTAAGTGATTTCAAGATGCATTTATTTTGTAAAAAAATAATGTCACAAGTTCAAAGAATGTTTAGAGTTTCTGTGAACAAAAGAACTGCTAAATAGTGTATAATAGTGTTACATCTATTCAAATTGCTTTTGTATTCCTCATTTACTTTACAAGTTGACAAAAAATGCTGGTGAAAAAAACGCAATCAAATTAAGTTCCGAATATAGTAATATAGTGTCTGTTATTTACATAACATCAACATTACACTGTAACTATGTATATAGGCTGTCATTTCTTTAATATACACAACAAATGTATTGAAGATAGCATTGAATTTTTGTTTTTGATTTTAATATATGATGATTTTTTTCCTGCACTGACAACATGTTTCTTGGTAATTTATAATAACTAATTTAGCGTAGCTGTGTGACCCAGGTTTTGATCAACATTAATATCAAAGAAATGTTGAGAATGTTTTCAATCATGAAACCTGAATGGATAAATCGCCCCATTGGTGCAAAACGGTACCATGTGACATTTAATAAAAAAGCGACATGGTATCTTTTTGCACTAATGGGTAAAAATGATAATTCAGCATGTGCTAGCATGAAACATATAGAAATGCAACATTGCGTTTTGCAATAATGTAAACCAACCCATGATGCTGGGTGGAAAGGGTTCTTAAAATACAGCACAAGAGGTCTGCGATCAGAGACAAATGACCCCTAAACAGAGCCTTGACACATGATGTTTAGCAACACAGTGTTTACACACACAAATAATACATAAATGCAATGGCTACAAACTAGGATTATCCACAGAATATTGGGAACAAACTGCCTTTTTGAATAGGTTTGTCAGATAGTAATACATGCACTTTTTGCAAAATGTAAGAAGAATCAATTACCCATTTATTCTGGGAATGTAATGCCGTACAAAAACTCATAAAAGACATCTCTGAAATCTTAAAAAATGCAAATATTCAATACTTTATTCATTTCAAGGAGGAAAGTACATTTTTGAGTGCAAAAGGAAAGAAGTTATCCCCATTTTTCAGGTGTGTAAGGTTAGACTAAGATTTGCTTTAAATGTTTATGCAAACACAACAAGTCAATCAAATAAAGGAGTTTATTGGAATGTTATAAGACTAATATGTAATTCATAATTGTATTAATGCAAAAATAAGTGTTGTCAACCAAGCAACTCGCATTATATGTGTAATATGTTATATATGTAATTGTAAATTGCATTTAACATGCTGTTTACTTAGCAACCATCATAATGTAGGTAACTTGCAAATTGTGATTGCTTGCATTAAGTTATTTTTGTATTCTAAATTGCAATTGATTGTATTGTAAAAAATGCATATATGTAAAATCACATGTTTGTTCATAATGTCCATTATAAATACATGAATAACTAGCAAATCTTACAGTATACAGTTTTATGTTATATGAACACTGTAATCATAGATGTAAATTGAAGGGTAGTTGTAAATATGAAAACTTTTGTGTTAAGAATCACTTGTGGTATACATAAATAAGTATAAAATAAGTAAAGTTAATTGTGTTAAAAAGTAAGAATGAAGTATACTGTAATTCAGTTTGTGTATTGACAGTTATTACACAGTAAACACACAAGATATACGGTAAAATAAGTATGTGTATGTACATGTCTATGTAAATTGATGGTATATGACATGAATACAATCATTGATACATGAAAAAAGGGTTACACGGTGAAACTATTTGATAAAATTTAGAAATGTTAAGGAGCTACACCAGTTTGATACTTAACTGTATAAATCAAATTGTGCATGCACCTGTATATTTGCCTGAGGTTTTATTCTTGAAGACTGTGTTCTCATTAATAAAAATTAGTAGAACATGTATATTGCATTCTGTGCACTAATATATATTATAGCATATTGTTGTCCCTTGCTGTTTCCTATACCCTGATATACTTTTATAATTGCCATTTAAACTTTAAAACCTATGAGTTTCGCAAAGGTAGTAATTCCGGCAGTGCATTTTTGCGCTCTCTTTGAATGCAAAACGTTCTATCTGGCAGGGTAGCAAGGTCGGTGAGCAAAAACCATGTCTGTACATCTTCTTTCAATGTTATCTTGTTTTCTTAGGCAAGAAAAACATTTCAAAACATATGATGTATGCATTAAGTATAATGCTCCTCACAAATAATTATATAGTGGTATACATTTATTAGGGCTGGAAATGAATATTCAAATATTTTCAAACTGCTGAATATTTGAATCCAAATTTATAGTTGAATAATTGATTTGTATGCACAAAAACTTCCCACAAGTCCTGCGTTTGTAAAACACAGGATTTTTGCTAAGAAATCTTTCTTTAAACAAAAAAAATACCATTAATGCTGAAGGTTTCATTTCCCTTATTAGCCTGTGTGGTCTGCACAAGTTTATCTGGAACAACACTTCATGCACATGCATTAATCCCAGTTTTTTCAGAGCGCGGCTTATTAAAATATGATTGACATTAACTGAAGCGTCTATGTAAGTGGAAGCCTTCCCTTTACTTTAAACATATTTATTTGGCTGGATTGCATTCAAAGCCTTAGGCTTTATGAAATGCTCTCGAGTCCGTCTAGGGAAGAATCAGTACTTGGTGTCTTTAGGGGAGATCTAAAGACAACTCACAAATGTGAACTGCACATCTTAATATGGGAAGACACTTAACGCCTATTTTTGTCTAGAACGAGGCTCATATAGTCATTCAATACTTTGAGAATATAAACAGCAGCAAATTTTATAAATAAAATATTTTAAGTTTTAATACAATAAATGAATGTCATTTGATTTTACTGAGCACTATGCATATATTCACAACATATGTCCTAGTTTCATTGTTAAGGGCACATTCAAATCACACAAGGAACACACAAGACACACGTACCGCATAAAAATATTGGGATATCATCTTCCTATCAAATAAGGGAAAAAATTGTCACAAAACCAGGTTTTCAATTTGAAAAAAGTCTGATAAAGGGAGACAACTCAAACTGAACTGATTGTTTATAATTAAACCCCTTTGTTTCAAAATAAATCTTTTTTAGTCGTGGCGACCTTTACCTTGGAGATATTGACATAATGTTTTCGTGCGACACACCGTCCAATGATGGTGAACAAATGTGCCAAATGATTTTAAAATCTAACAATAAACAACAAAGTTATGGCCCGGACAAGCTTGTTCCGCCCGCCAGCCCGCCTGCCCGTCCACCTGCCCGCCCGCCCACCCGCCCACCGTCATTCGCCAATCTAATAGCCACTTCGGAAAACCTGGTTAAAATGAGCCATGCTCTGGGAAAATAGGGCTTAAAGCATGTGCGTTAAATGTCATCACAGATAAGCCTCGGAAATCCATACAGTCTTATGAGGGACAACACTATCCAGGCTAATCAGGGACAACACTATCTAGGCTAATCAGGGACAACACTATCAAGGCTAATCAGGGACAACACTTTCCAGGCTAATCAAGGACAACACTATCCATGCTAATCAGGGACAACACTATCCATGCTAATCAGGGACAACACTATCCAGGCTAATCAGGGACAACACTATCCAGACTAATCAGGGACAACACTATCCAGACTAATCAGGGACAACACTATACAGACTAATCAGGGACAACACTATCCAGACTAATCAGGGACAACACTATCCAGACTAATCAGGGACAACACTATCCAGACTAATCAGGTACAACACTATTCAGACTTATCAGGGACAACACTATCCAGGCTAATCAGGGACAACACTATCCAGCCTATTCAGGGACAACACTATCCAGCCTATTCAGGGACAACACTATCCAGGCTATTCAGGGACAACACTATCCAGACTAATCAGGGAAAACACTATCCAGACTAATCAGGTACAACACTATCCAGGCTAATCAGGGACAACACTATCTAGACTAATCAGGGACAACACTATCCAGACTAATCAGGAACAACACTATCCAGACTAATCAGGTACAACACTATTCAGACTAATCAGGGACAACACTATCCAGACTAATCAGGTACAACACTATTCAGATTAATCAGGGACAACACTATCCAGACTAATCAGGGACAACACTATCCAGACTAATCAGGTACAACACTATTCAGACTAATCAGGGACAACACTATCCAGACTAATCAGGTACAACACTATTCAGACTAATCAGGTACAACACTATTCAGACTAATCAGGGACAACACTATCCAGGCTAATCAGGGACAACACTATCCAGGCTAATCAGGGACAACACTATCCAGACTAATCAGGGACAACACTATCCAGGCTAATCAGGGACAACACTATCAAGGCTAATCAGGGACAACACGATCCAGGCTAATCAGGGAAAACACTATCCAGACTAATCAGGTACAACACTATTCAGACTAATCAGGGACAACACTATCCAGGATAATCAGCGACAACACTATCCAGGCTAATCAGGGACAACACTATCCAGACTAATCAGGGACAACACTATCCAGGCTAATCAGGGACAACACTATCCATGCTAATCAGGGGCAACACTACCCAGGCTAATCAGGGACAACACTATCCAGACTAATCACGGACAACACTATCCGTGCTAATCAGGGACAACACTATCCAGGCTAATCAGGGACAACACTATCCAGGCTAATCAGGGACAACACTATCCAGGCTAATCAGGGACAACACTATCCAGACTAATCAGGTACAACACTTTTCAGACTTATCAGGGACAACACTATGCAGGATAATCAGCGACAACATTTTCCAGGCTAATCAGGGACAACACTATCCAGACTAATCAGGGACAACACTATCCAGGCTAATCAGGGACAACATTATCCATGCTAATCAGGGACAACACTATCCAGGCTAATCAGGGACAACACTATCCAGGTTAATCAGGGACAACACTATCCAGACTAATCAGGGACAACACTATCCAGGCTAATCAGGGACAACACTATCCAGACTAATCAGGGACAACACTATCCAGGCTAATCAGGGACAACACTATCCATGCTAATCAGGGACACCCCTATCCAGGCTAATCAGGGACAACACTATCCATGCTATTCAGGGACAACACTATCCAGACTAATCAGGGACAACACTATCCAGACTAATCAGGTACAACACTATCCACACTAATCTGGGACAACACTATCCAGGCTAATCAGGGACAACAATATTCAGACTAATCAGGGACAACACTATCCAGGCTAATCAGGGACAACAATATTCAGACTAATCAGGGACAACACTATCCAGACTAATCAGTGACAACACTGTCCAGGCTAATCAGGGACAACACTATCCAGAATAATCAGGGACAACACTATCCAGGCTAATCAGGGACAACACTATCCAGGCTAATCAGGGACAACACTATCCAGGCTAATCAGGGACAACACTATCCGCTTAAATTGAATTTCTTATTGGTTGAGATATTTTTTTAACAAATTATAACTACATTATATATAATTACATTTAAATGAGGACAAAAGTAGTTTATAATCTTATCTTTACTTTAATAATGTAGATACCTAATGCAAGCAAGTTGCTGAAAACAAGCTCAAAGATGAAGATGTTGTATGTCTTTTTATCAATCGCCTAATCCATCACAACACGTAAGTGAACAAGATACTAATAAAACAATGGTGTATAACGGTGGTGGCGGATATGTATATATTGTTTTTATGTATGCCTTGTTTCAAATTTTAATTTTAATTTGCAATAGAATATTTTACATTTATAACGTTTCTTCGAAGATCTAAATACAAAATTTTGAACTGTCTTCTACACCATATTATGATATTAACATTTCGACAATATTACCAAAATTATCCTGAGTACACAGCCAATCACAAATCTTAATGAAATAGTGGGGATTTCCCAACAGTGTTCATTTTTTTCTAAACTGCACAGCACAGATATCAACTAGTTTTTCATATTCTAATTTAACTCTCTATGGAGTAAAGGCATACGGATTTCTATTTTTCTTTGATACGGTGTTTCTAACAAATGCAAAATTCCACTTATTCCTTTGTGCCTCCTGACTGGAAATTTCTGAAAAATTTAATTGGCTGCGCTAGGGGTCAATACAGGTGAAAACCTGGGTTAGACAGCTACTCCAAAAATGTAAACTATTTCACTGGATTTTAGTAGCGTTTGTAAACCAGGAGTCAAATTACCCTAGTCTTTAGCTTTTAGAATTCAAACTAAATATTGCAGGTGTGATTTTTAAGCGCATCTTACTAATTAATTTAATAAAAGTATAAATGACATACTGTTTAACAAGTTTTATTGCTTACCTTAAAAATAATAATATAATAAACAGTTCCATACATTGATAAACAATCTT
The DNA here is from genome assembly GCF_020536995.1 of Dreissena polymorpha. NCBI lineage: Eukaryota > Metazoa > Mollusca > Bivalvia > Myida > Dreissenidae > Dreissena > Dreissena polymorpha. The sequence continues at coordinate 31,026,183 of NC_068364.1, forward strand.
GACAAATGTATACTAAATTTATAATGTGTAATCCATCAGAACAAGAGGAGCAATGTTACCATAAAGGGTATAAGTGATCTCGATTAATTATAAACAACAATAAATGAGAAACTTATTTGTGCAATAAAATAAGCAGAGGACCACTATAAGACATAACATGCAAATTTTCAAAATACTGGACCTGTGGACGAGTTTTTAGAGCTGTCAATGTTTAGAAATAAACCCCTTTATTCTCTGAAAATATTTTTTGGGGAGAATATATTGCCAGTTTGTCCTTCCTTACTTCCTTACTTCATTCCCTTCGTCACACTTTTGTTACAGTTCCTCAATGTGCCTTCAATATTTTACCAATCTCTTATTTATAAACATGTAGGTACCTTGAATGGACCTCTATATTTTGATGACGTTTTAGGTCATTGGGGTCAAGGTCAAGAAGGCTAATAATAGTTTTTCCGTCACACTTTTGTTACAGTTTCTCATAGCGTCTTCAATATTTTACTGATCTCTTACATATTTGGCATGTTGGTACCTTTTGATGAGATTTGAGGCCACTGAGGTCAAGGTCAAGAAGGCTTATAAAAGATTTTCTCAAGATCAAACAAGGGGAGCATCCATTGTTTTCAATGATACTTGTCACTTGTTATCACATGGAAATTTTCTTTAAACAACTTGGGTAGAGGACCACCATACACATTAAAAAAAATGAAAACAAATTAACAGCGGACCCTTATGGTTTCAGAAGGAAAGATTTTTTAAATCATTTACTAAATAGGTATACACATGTATATAATTAATGTAACCCCTGGAGTGTGATCAGTGGATTGTGGCCAGCTTGGACTCTTTGGGCATTATTGTCAATAGAAATCATGTGACCACTGGAGTGTGGCCAGCTTAGATTCTTGGAAAAGTATTGACAATAGAAATCATGTGATCACTAAAGTGTGGCCAGCTTGGACTCTAGGGTCATTATTGACTTTAGAAATCTTGTGATCACTAAAGTGTGGCCAGCTTGGACCCTAGGGTCATTATTGTCTTTAGAAATCATGTGATCACTAAAGTGTGGCCAGCTTGGACCCTAGGGTCATTATTGTCTTTAGAAATCATGTGATCACTAAAGTGTGGCCAGCTTGGACCCTAGGGTCATTATTGTCTTTAGAAATCATGTGATCACTAAAGTGTGGCCAGCTTGGACCCTAGGGTCATTATTGTCTTTATAAATCATGTGATCACTAAAGTGTGGCCAGCTTGGACCCTAGGGTCAGTATTGTCTTTAGAAATCATGTGACCACCGGGGTATGTCCAGCCTAGACTCTAGGGTCATTATTGTCTATAGAAATCATGCGATCACTAAAGTGTGGCCAACTCGGACCCTAGGGTCATCATTGTCTTTAGAAATCATGTGATTACTAAAGTGTGGCCAACTTGGACCCTAGGGTCATTATTGTCTTTAGAAATCATGTGATCACTTAAGTGTGGCCAGCTTGGACCCTAGGGTCAGTATTGTCTTTAGAAATCATGTGATCACTAAAGTGTGGCCAACTTACCCTAGGGTCATTATTGTCTTTAGAAATCATGTGATCACTAAAGTGTGGCCAGCTTGGACCCTAGGGTCATTATTTTCTTTATAAATCACGTGACCACTGGGGTATGTCCAGCTCAGACTCTAGGGGCATTATTGTCTATAGAAATCATGCGACCACTCGAGTGTGGCCAGCTTGGACTCTTTAGAAATCATGTGACCACTGGATTATTGCAAGCTTGGACTCTAGGTGCCTTCTTTTCTATAGAAATCATGTGAGCCCTGGAGTGTGGCCAGCTTGGACTCTATGGGCATTATTTTCTATATAAAACATGTGAGCCCTGGAGTGTGGCCAGCTTGGACTCAATGGGCATTATTGTCTATGGAAATAGTGTGACCTCTGGAATGTGGCCAGCTTGTACTTTTTAGAAATCATGTGACCACGGGATTATTGCCAGCTTGGACTCCAGGGGCAATATTTTCTATAGAAATCATGTGAGCCCTGGAGTGTGGCCAGCTTGGACTCTAGGGGCATTTTTTCTATAGAAATCGTGTGAGCCCTGGAGTGTGGCCAGCTTGGACTCTAGGGGCATTCTTTTCTATAGAAAACATGTAACCTCTGGAGTGTGGCCAGCTTGGACTCTAGGGGCGTTCTTTTCTATAAAAATCAAATGAGCCCTGGAGTGTGGCCAGCTTGGACTCTATGGGCATTATTGTCTATAGAAATAGTGTGACCTCTGGAATGTGGCCAGCTTGGACTCTTGGGGCATTCTTGTCTATAAAAATCATGTGACCTCTTGAGTGTGGTCAGCTGGGACTCTAGGGGCATTATTGTCAATATATATCATGTAAGTCCTGGAGTGTGGCCAGCTTGGATACTATGAGCATTATTGTTTATAGAAATCATGTGTCCTCTGGAGTGTGGCCAGCTTAGACACTAGGGGCACTATTGTCTATAGAAATCATATGACATCTTGAGTGTGGCCAGCTTGGACTCTAGGGGCATAATTGTCATTATAAATCATGTGACCTATGGAGTGTTGAAAGCTTGGACTCTAGGGGCATTATTGTACATAGAAATCATGTGACACCCTTCAACTGGCAAGCTTGGACTTTAGGGGCATTATTGTCTGTAGAAATCATGAGACCTGTGGAGCGTTGCCAGCTTGGCCTCTAGGGGCATTATTGTCTATAGAAATCATGTGACCCCTGGAGTGTGGCAAGCTTGGACTCTAGGGACATTATTGTCTCTGGAAATCATGTGTCCCCAGGAGTGTGGCCAGCCTAGACTCTAGGGGCATTATTGTCTATAGAAATCATATGACTCCTGGCGTGTGGCCAGCTTTGACTCCAGTGGCATTATTGTTTATGGAAATCATGTGATCCCAGGACTGTGGCCAGCTTGGACTCTAGGGGCATTATTGTCTATATAAATCATGTGACTCCTGGAGTGTGGCCAGCTCGGACTCTATGGGCATTATTTTCTGTATAAATAACGTGACCCCTGGTGTGTGGCCAGCTTGGACTATATGGGCATTATTTCTATATAAATCATGTGACCTATGGGCTGTGGCCAGCTTGGACTCTAGGGGCAATATTGTTCATAGAAATCATGTGACCCTTGAGTTTGGCCAGCTTGGACCCTATGGGAATTGTTTATAGAAATCATGTGACCCCTGGAATGTGGCCAGCTTGGACTCTAGGGGCAATTTTGTCTATAAAAATAATGTTACCCATGGAGTGTGGCCAGCTTGGACTCTAGGGGCATTATGGTCTATAGAAAGTATGTGACCCTTTGAACCTGGCCAGCTTGGACTCTAGGCGAATTATTGTCCATATAAATCATGTGATCCCTAGAAAGTGACCAGCTTGAACTATGGGGGGCATTATTGTCTATATAAATCATGTGACCCATGGAGCCTTGTCAGCTTGGACTCTACGGGCATTATTGTCCATATAAATCATATGACCCCTTGAGTGTGGCCAACTTGGACACTAGGGGCATAATTGTCTATATAAATCATGTGACCCATGGAGTGTGGCAAGCTTGGACTCTATGGAAAAGATTTTGATAAACTTAGTAGACGACCCCTAGATGATATTACACACCAATTATTTAAGGCTTGACCCTTGTGGACCACTATCTGATGTGACTCTTGTGGTTTCAGAGACGACATTTTTTAAGTTTTCATTTTTTAAATCTATTTAAAGCTCCGGTGGATACATGTGCAACAGACCGGAACAATTTGAACAACCTAAAAAGGATACAGATTCAGTTTCTTTAACTTACAATCATTATATGAAGGTTCATTTGAATGCCTTCAGTGTTTGCCTCTGATTAAAGACGGGTATTTGACAGTTACTGATATAAGGATGTTCACTCAGTCCTGGTCAACCAGCTACTCTATGAAAAGTGTAAGAAGGGAAACTGACTCCCCTAATATAATTGAAAAACTGCCAAAGAGAGTGATACAGCCTACAAGACAAAACATAAAGATAAGTCATAAAACTTGAATGCAGTATTTGTATTCACACATTTTAAGATAAATTCCCAATAATATAATAAACAAATATAAATAATCAGCATTCAACAATTACTTATTATATATAAACAAAAATGTAAATAAGGAATGTATTCAAAAGAATTGATGTTGGTTTTTGTAAAAAAGATAATCAGTCACATCAATCAGATAAAAAAGCATCGAACTGACTTCTGTAAAAAAAAAATCTGCCCAAATTTAAGCTACATCACAACTACATCAATATTGATACAGGTTCTGTGCCAGTTTAAGTAATTGTTATCTCCAAAGTATACATTTTTTATTATCAACCTATGTATAAAAAAACAAATACTAATACAACCAAGAGTTCCTTGGTTGGAGACATATGCCCCCCAAATAGGGCTTTAAACTGGTGACCCACATTTCAAAAGGGGTTATCTTCTGTCCAAGGCGAATGCACATGTAAAGTATAAAGCCAATCGGTCAAATTGTTGAAGAAATTTAATATTTTCACGAGACTTTTGCACATGATGGTCATTTTTTCGCTTTACACCGAAAGAAAATTGCGTTTTTTTAAGTTACTTTTAAGATATGTAATGCTAATGCATTTTTCTAATTGATGCATAGACATTTGATAAACAAAACAACATTTCAAGACCATGTAGGATAACAATAAATGTAAAATTTATTTCAAACGTAATTTGTAGGACTGCTACATACATTAATGCATACATTTACCTATACAGTGCAGTATAGGCTTCGCTGAATATTTTGCTAATCAAGTTTCTTAAGAGTCAGTGGACAGTGTGGTACAACGAAAACTAGCAAACCTATATTCCAATTTCAGTGAGATCACCTGCCGGCAATACCTGGCTTCAGTGCGTAGTCTTCAACCACCTTGCTATATTTTGACTCATTGGAAATCGTCCTCTTACAAGATGTTGTTTTTCAGAGACACATGTTGGATCCAGGCCTTTTGGGATACATAGAGGGCATCATTCTGCTATATTGCAGGTCGGAATTATGGAACTTGGTATGTCACTTCACACAGTGACATTGACCATAGTGAAATTTTATTTAATACTTGTAGTAGAACTAGTAAAATAAATATTTGGTAAAGTAATCTTAAGCTGAGAAATACAAAGACCTTGACAACAAAGCCGACATGAAGGTGAGTAGTTTAGCTGAAACTATTTGGTGAATAGCCAAGCTATAAACGGTCATATTCATGCCTTTTTTCTGCCATGATCGAAAATCGAAACAGGCTATGTAAAACAAATGCGGCCCAGCCAGAAAAAAAGAGTATTTGTTTTTGCCAAATAGCTAGATATTGGTGCTGGTGACCTTAAAAAAGTTTACCTTGCAAGGTATATACACACGTTGAGAATTGGTAGACAAAAGACTCTTGACATGATAATGCAACATTTGATAAACCACACTCAATATGCAAGCAAGCTATTACAAGATAATGCAACATTTGACAATTTAGGCTAAATATGAAAGCAAAGCAAGCTTATCTGCTTATCAAGACAACCACCACACACAGTGTTTTATCGATGAAAAGTGGCAAATAAATTATACAGAAACTTCATTTTAATACTGTTTTATCTTTGGAAAGCAGTGAAAGGGCACGTAGACCCTTAGATTTATATAGGACTTGTTTCTTCAATCGTAATGGTTTATAGCTGTTCACTCTGAATCATTTTGAAATGAACATGAGAATTCACGTGCCTACAATTGCGTTTTTTAATCAGCGTAAACTAAGATGACTTTGAATTTGTATTTTTATATTGAACATTAACCAAGCAGTTCAGGCTAAATTATTTAACTGTTTGTATGCTTTGGATACCATAGGACCGATATTTTATGCCCACCAATAACAAATTAGCCTTAGAATTATAAATAAAAAGCAAATACACGAAAGAAAAACTTTTCTGAACGTCAATATCACAGTTTTGTAGTCTAAGATAGGAAAAAACTTGCATTTTAAAGTAAACTTCATAAAATTACTTTAACCTATTTTTATAACGTGATGCTCTGTACTTCATGGAGTGGTTTATTAAATAATTCCCTCTTTTTATATGGGAAAATATCCATATGCTGTGTTAGAACAATACATATGCAGTGTTTAGTTGGTGAGACAAAGGCGTTATTCTGATATTCAGTTTTCTAGGAATCACGAATAGTGTAACCTTGAAAATGTTATTTGCCGAAGAGAAACACTTTGATATGATGAAAAACACATTTAACAAGCTTTACCTTGTCAGATCTATCGCATTTTTCTATTTAATCACAAAGATGCAATAAATCAATTGTTTAAGTACACTCTTAAGTATTTGAGACACTCTTGAAACATTAAACAAACATTGCAAATATTTTCTTAAGACACTTAAAGCATCAATAAATAAGGCGTTAAAGCCCACACACAATGTGCAGGAATAGATTTATCACGATACAAATACACTGAAAAGATATTTGGTAATATTTAGATATAAAAAATGTTGAGGATAGTTTAAAACGTTGTTTTGTTTTTATATTTACGTAGTCAACTTCAATATATATGTGTGTTATCTTAAGTTTCATTGTCATGCTTTGGAACATAAATATCATATCATTCACGACTAACAAGCCGTTGGATAAGTATTTCAAGGAAAGCCCAGCTCTTTTAACGAAGCAGTTAAACGGAGTTCCAAAGCAAAAGAACCTGATCTTAAATGATATTTTCCGAGTATACAGTTCTACAATTATAACACTTTTCCACTTAAGATAAAACAAACTTCTTCAAAAAAAATATATTAAAATAGTGGATTCAAAGATGCATATTTCCAGTGTGGCCAAACCACGTGGTCCGTGACGTCATTTTGGCTAGCACACTAAGTAGAAATTTGTCAATATTGGCCCCGATTAAAAACTTCAAATCCACGTGAGTATCTTATTCTTTACTCTATTTAGACGAAATAAAGCGCAGGCTATGAGTAAAGTTGAGCACTATTCCCGGTTATATAAATATTTGACACCAGATGTGTAGTTAAGCCTATCATTCGAGTCAAATACCTAGTTTTTACGTTACAATGTACGCAAGTACGACATGCACATTTCAAATCGTCCAAAATGTCTGTTTTATATTCCATTTTGCAGTGAACCAGTATGTGCGGACGTGATTATTTCCATATAAAATGTTTTTTGTCTAAACAAAAATCTTAAAACACCATCTAATGACATTTTTTATGTACACCAACATTTTGGCTAACACGACAAGCAACGAAATTCAAGGCAAGCACGACAAGTCGATTTTCGGTTAGAACGACTAGAACTATTAGTATAGATTTGGTAACTACTTTGTTGTCAAACAATATACTTCAAATCATTTAAATGTGTATGCCCCTTGAATAGTTCGTGTCTTTTAACTGTCTTCGTGTGATTCTGCGCCCTGTCCTGTGCGCGTTCACCCATGTACAATGTATACAAAGTAGTGTTTAACATCTTTAAACAGGACAAATGAACATAATCTGCATTTATAAAATACCACTGAACGCATATTTTAAAGCCTAAACGCGGACCTTTAGTTGAAGGTCAATGTCAAAGGGGTCAAAATTTATGTGCGTATGGAAAGGCCTTGTCCATATACAAATGCATATCAAATATGAATGTTACATCTAAAGCAACATAGAAGTTATAAGAATTTTTCCTAAAGGCAAAGTGTGACGGACTGACGGACGGACGGAAAGACGGACAGTGCGATCACCGAATGCCCTCCGTTCGGGGGCATAAAAGAAACATGTTATTTTAACGTATCAATGTATTTTATTTAATTCAATATTAGAGACCACGAGTTTTACAACCCGGTGAGACTCCGTGTGAAGGCGAAGTCAAAAGAGGCTAAAATGGACGCAAGTCGAAATGCTGTTGCCAGGGGAACACTAGGAGTGCGGTGGGAAAGTGCAAGAAGAAACGAAAGCAAGTTGTTGCCAACCTATAGACTTGGGCTCGACATTGAAGACATTTAATTAGATACAGCCTTTGTGAAGAATTTCGTGCTTGAGAGTGATTGAATCAAGTAGCTTGATTGGAGATATATATATAATTATTCATGTGCATAGTGTGTGTTTATTCCAGTATTTAGGTTAATAGTGCTGAATATTTACCCAACTCAAATAAATGTTAATGGTATGTGTTTATTGTCGCCTTTGTAAATCCGATCATAATTGCTTGCAAATATAATTAATTGAAGCTTTGAAAAGCATTAAGTCAAACGTTGTTTTTATAACTCTTCGTTTTCCAAAACTGTAAAATATTAAACTGCCAATAACAAAACATAATACTCTATTTTATATATATCGGAATTGAGCGTTGCGTGTGACGGAGTTAATTAAAAAATTTCGGATAAAAGCAAAGTATAAATGAATGAATAATTTCTCATTTCGGATAAAAGCAAAATACAATATAACACAAATGCTCATTTGCCTTTTCTTTTGTCGTGTGATTTGCGTAATGCAGTGAACAACGAAGATTTGGTCACTCTTTGTGAGTACCAATTACACAGATTTTGCATAAATTATTAACTGATTTGTTATGTTTTCATTTATTTTGTTTAAGAAATTTACACAACGCAGCGTATGTTTTATTAATAATTTTAATTAATGAAACAATATTAATTGGCTTCATTAAATCACATGTAAATCACAATCTAAATCACAATTGCTATTATATAACAGTAGCGTAAACAAAAAATATAATACGATAAAAAGTAAAGAAACGCAACAAGTAAACATCGTGGTACAAACAGCTAAGATTGAAATGTTAATTATGAAGGAGATCTGATGATAAAGCTTTTATCAAAACTATTAAATTACATGTAAATCACAATATAAATCACAATTGCTATAATATAACAGTAGCGTTATCACAAAATAAAATACAATAAAAAGTAAAGAAACGCAACAAGTAAACATCGTTGTATAAATCACAGACAGGTAAAAACACTTTATTTGTGTTTTTGTGCGTAGTACCTACACAGTGAGCTTATATGTTTATAAGCGGCTCTAAACAAACGGCAGACATTTGTTTTTGCCCACTGTGTGTTTTGAGATGTTCTTGCATGTGAGCGCGCGTTGTTGCCTTGTGGTCGCATATCTCGCACTCGATCTCTCGAGTGCGCCCTTCCCGGGCCGAGTGAGCATCTAAGTAAATTTTCGTTGCGAATTCCTTGCCACAATTAGGACAAACATAGTTCTTTCCGTCTCCGTGTACATTGCACCTGTAATCATCCATAAGCATAATAAGCACATGTATCCGACATGTACACTGTTTGCTACTTATTTGCAATAACACGGTGTCTATACCACGTGACTTTTTAAAATCTGTGTTAGGAGAATAAAACGCGACCTAGGTAACGTTTTAAAGGATGTCTTTTTAAATAGTTCACCATTTTAATGGGATAAACTGCACAGCCCGCTCATTTGTGAGAGTGTTCTATCGGTATCATGAATTTTTTTAACAAATAGGTATTATTTCAGTAAAGTGCAAACGCGCGTTTGTAATAAGAAGTCCAAACACTGATCTGACATTTTTATAATCGCTGAAACGCACGGTTCTACACTTATATAAAATGTTGACAAATTGAAATTAGACATCCTTAAAAACGTTGCCGGTGTCTCAATTTATTCTCCCAACATAGATCTTAAAAAGTCACGTGGTAAGGCAATGTGAATAATAAACTATTTAATGATTTTGGAAATGTGTATCTTATATATCTATAATGCATTTTTGATAAGACTGTTAATCACAGCTTTCTTAAGATATCGTTTATGTAGTGAAACTGCAATCAACATAATTCTCAATGATTAGAATCGCAAGGAAAATGAAACAGCCAACTGTCATTTGTCTACTGTCTAAAAGCGCAATATAACAATGACCTGCGTCTCTGATGAAAACCCAACGCCGAAACAGTTAAACGGTAACTTCCCAGCTTGTGTTCTCTCATGGTAAACCAAATTGCGCCTGTGTTTGTACACTCTGGCGCATATGACACAAATGTATCGCTCGTCGGTCGTCATGATATGTATCTGAAAACATCAAATATGTTAAATGAAATAAATAATTATGCATTTTTCATTATGTATTCACCGTGCTGTCACCAAAACAGTGTTATATTGAGGATATTTGTTGGATTCGATGGAATATCGATTTTATCTCACAGTGATCATATAAAATAAGTTTTTGTTATGATCATGAATGAATTGAAATCGACATTTCATCGAATCCGACAATTTTTTTTCTATTTTATGCTTTTTCACAGTATATTTACATTGTAAAATAGTTTAACTGGATAATTTCTCTGGATTTATGATTTCATTTCGTCGACAAAATGACGTAATTTCACAGTAAATCAGTGAACAAATATTGATATTTTTTACTGTTATTTTTCAATGTTTAAACGGTGAAATATCAGTTTTATTTCACTGATATTTCTCTGTAAACCACTTGAAATTTTAAATCAAATCATATACTGTATTTGTCATGCGTGTTTCCGTTTACATTTTTTCATGCACTTAGCCATATATAATTACAAGACAACGGCGAATTACAAAATCTACTATTTACTAAAATTTAAAACATGGTTAACAACAGTATAGTTAAATCCTTACAATTGCCATCACAGTTGGAAATAGCATGGACATAACCAACAGTAGGATCAATCGAAAGCCAAGTTAACTGCAACTCCGATCGATATATCACTTGCTATTTATCTATGTGTGCATTGGGTATTGCTTTATCACAACGTACATCAAAATGCTACTAATCAAAAATTACTTATATAATCCTACAAAAAAAATGCTAATATACATGAGCATCTGTTACTTAAGGATAACACGATCAAAGGAACGTGCGTTGATATGCTGAGTCAAATGTTCCATTGTATATCAATCAGTTCATCTTAACGATAGTTGAGTTATTGTGGACTGTTCATTGAAATCAAAAGAATTATGTGTAACCCGACTCCAGAAGGGCGTGGCTGACATTCGCCAGATAAAATTGGAACTTGTTCAGGCATATAGTCCCTCTGTCAGATTCCGAGGGTTGTTTTCGGTGAAAGTTTCACATTTGTCAATAGCACTTGTGTAAGGCAGCATCAAAGTTATTGTCCGACATTGTATGTTTGTGATTAATGTGCCGGATCAAGAAAATGTTTTGAAATCTTTATTTACTTGTTGTTTATTACCTCGACAATAATATCGCTTCAGAAACTTAATTTATCGCAACTAGTCGTTCTAGCCGAAAATCGACTTGTCGTGCTTGCCTTGAATTTCGTTGCTTGTCGTGTTAGCCAAAATGTTGGTGTACATAAAAAATGTCATAAGGTGGTGTTTTAAGATATTTTTTCAGACAAAACACATTGTATATGAAATTAATCACGTCCGCACATATTGGTTCACTGCAAAAAGGAATATAAAACAGAAATTTTGGACGATTTGAAATGTGCTTGTCGTACTTGCGTACATTGTAACGTAAAAACAAGGAATTCGACTCGAATGAGAGACTAAACTACACACCTGGTGTCAAATATTTATATAACCGGGAATAGTGCTTAACTTTACCCATAGCCTGCGCGTTAGTTCGTCCAAATAGAGTAAAGAATAAGATACTTACGTGGATTTGAAGTTTTTAAGCGGGGCCAATGTTCACAAATTTCTTCTTAGCGTGCTAGCCAAAATGACGCCACGGACCACGTGGTATGGCCACAATGATTTTATGTACAAATTTAAATATCGTTATGCTGTGTTGATCAACAATATTGACGTCATTCAATTGGTCAAATTTTCAAGTAATTGAAAACGGGTGATTTATAAGTGTGAAATATGGAGATTCTATAGCGTCGTTGATTGATTAAAAACAAACATAAACAGTATTTAAGTTTTATTTATAGGTATTAAATAAATAAATAATAACAAAAGGGCCATAAGGACCATTAAGCGCTAACCTGTGCCCAACGTACATATATTGTCAAACCAGATGAGCTAGATTTTTACCAAACTTGACCAATATTCTATCATGGCATAATATAGTCAAGATAAACATTTTACCATGTTTTATCAAGATTGAGTCAAAACTATGGTTACTAGAGTTGTTATATGTGTTTTCAAAGATTCGACCAGGTAACCTTACTTTTTAACGCACGCGACTCAAATTCGAAATCAGTCTGTTTTTTCAAGATAAACATTCTGACTCATTTCTCATCAGGAACAAGACATACATGTTTATTCTAGAGTGGTAAAAAGTTTTCTCTAAGATTTAACATGGTGACCTTATTTTTGAAAGCATGTGACTCAGATTAAAACTCTGCACTTCCTCTTAAAGCTATAAAGTTTCTTTTGTATTCCTGCAATACTTCATGAGTAATATTCCGCACAAGATGTGGCGCATACTAAGCAATTAAAAAACGGAAGAACAGATCATTATATTTGTATATGCTTCCCTTTAAGGACATCGTTACTAATGCGAATTCTTAACGCTGTCTGAGAACACATGATTGTGTAACAGATGTGGCAAATATGTCATATCATAAAAAGTTTGCTTCAATGCCAGTTTTGTGGATGACAACTGAACAAAATGTGTTTTCGCTTCAATGCTAGTTTTGTGGATGACAACTGAACAAAATGTGTTTTCGCTTCAATGCTAGTTTTGTGGATGACAACTGAACATAATGTGTTTTCGCTTCAATGCTAGTTTTGTGGATGACAACTGAACATAATGTGTTTTCGCTTCAATGCTAGTTTTGTGGATGACAACTGAACATAATGTGTTTTCGCTTCAATGCTAGTTTTGTGGATGACAACTGAACATAATGTGTTTTCGCTTCAATGCTAGTTTTGTGGATGACAACTGAACAAAATGTGTTTTCGCTTCAATGCTAGTTTTGTGGATGACAACTGAACAAAATGTGTTTTCGCTTCAATGCTAGTTTTGTGGATGACAACTGAACAAAATGTGTTTTAAATGCATTAGTGCCACTTTTTCAACAAGGTGCATGAATGATTTTGTTGTGTGCAACAGTGCAAATATAAATATTTGATAATCCTTACTATTTAAATGCTGCAACTCGTACACCTACCTCAGTTGGTAGAGATCTAGAATATAAATGCAAGTATTATGGTATCTTTCCATAGCCCGACCACATTATCCATTGAGTTTGGATTGGTCATGAAATTCTATTGCCATTCTCCCTGTGCCTCTGACAAAAAGGGCAGTTATCCGTTACTGACATAAGGATGTGCATTTAGTACAAGTAAACCAGCAACTCCAGGGAAAGTTTGAGTAGGGCAAGTGACTGCGGTGAAATGCCTAAAATACTGTCCCAAACTCCATAAAGATAAGTCACGTAACTTGAATGCAGAAATTTATTGACAAAATGTACACACTAGTCTCAGTAATATAATAAACAGTTCTTAAATACCAACATTCAACAAATTAAATATCACATATAAACAAGACTGAAAACATTAAATATAATTACAAAAATGTATATAGTTTTTATGTTGATATATGTTAGTGAAAAAAGGTTTTTAGTCAAATACTGACATACCCAAAATAAAGTAATTATCTCAGGGAAGTTCTTAGAGAAATCCGGAAAAGTATTTTTTGAAGAGAATTCCTAATTCCAAGGCCCCTTACTTCATGAAAAATCTATGAACCGGAACGAAACTCAAAATTGATCTGTAAGTCAAGTAGACTCAAACACAAAAATCTGGTAAATATCGGCGAAAGGTTAACTAAAAAGTCCGGAACAAGATTATTGTAATGGAAATTACTAAGTCAAAGGCCCATAACTTGGCCTCAAATCAATGGACCGGAACAACATTCAAACTTGATATGTTAGCCATGCAGGTAAACTTACAACAATATGCTAAAATATATACATAAACATGCTATTAAATACTAATTGTTATATATGAGAACACACCATGCAAGTGTAAACGCTCTAGTGAGTTGAAGGGGTACACACAAAATGTATTGATATTGAAAGTAAATAATCAAACTGGTGTAGCTGCTTAACATTACTTTCGTTTCACCCTAACCACTAGGGTTTACATCATAACTGCACAACCCAATGCTGCATCGCTTTTATTTTCATCAGTCCTTGCTATCAGCATTTATTTATTGAGGTCTACAGGCAGACAATTTCCCAATATTTCACTCGATATCAATTTAGATGAAAACTGGGTCTTAAAAACAGAAATGCTGACAAAATAACATTTATTTTATAAATTACAAAGAAACATGTTTTCAGTGCATGAACCTTTTCACCGTATTTAAAAACCAATAAAAACCCAAGTACTCCTCAACAAATTGGTTATGTTAAAAGAATGACAGCTTATGCATAGATCCAGTGTTATTGTTATGTCGTGCAAATAACAAAAGTTATTTTCTGAACAATTCTTTTTTCATTCTAACAAGGAGTTCATGTCAACCTCTTACATCAAAGAGAAATACAAAAACAATCGACGTAGATGTGACAATAAAATATATTTTAGAGCAGTTCTAATGTTCACATAATTTTTTTTTTTTTAACTAATGACATTTTGTATTTACAAAATAAATAAACTGCAATTACACGTATTCTGTTGTAGTATGAACAAACAATTTTCTAAAGCACAACAACACTTTCCAATGGAAATTTAATTCATCTGAATCAAAAATCAAGATGCATGTCCAATAACACTATTCCACTTTAAACACTAGTATGCTGCTGTTATGATCAAGTCCAACTATGATGGAGGCAGTGTGTCTGTTGTAGCAGGCTGACATTGGACACTCCACTCCATCCTCAAGTGTCACAAGAGTGGCTAGCTTCCTTCTCCCCCGATTGTCCATCTGTAGCATATTGTGGGACCAGTATCCACATACCAGCACCTGGCCTGCAGGTGTTATGTGTACACCATTTGGGTTTATAAGCGCATGGTCAGTAAAGATGGCCAGGACTGAACCATCTCTGGCCAAGGTGAGGAGCTTGTTATGGGTGTAGTTAGTGATGTATAACTTGTCCCCTGTGGAACTCACAGCACACTTATAAACTGCAAAACATAGTAACATCAAGACATTGAATTATATGTATATATGTAGTAGGAAATAACACATATCATTCAAACTGTATTAATAATGTGTTGTTAAATACAACAAATTATTAGAGTATGTATAAGGCTCAATAATAAACCTATTTATTTGTTGAAGGAAGATTTTTTCCAGTGATTTGTGTTCTTTTCATGTTTTACATATTTGTCTTGGACTCGTGTTTGAAGATTTAAAGTGTTCCACAAAAAACATAGAATGATATACATTGTAATTATATTACAGTATACACAGGATTGTGTCAGGTGATTTTACTAAATGCAGTTACAATAGATCACCCAAACATGAACACATGATTAAAATGTAAATGGCACATATTGACATTGTGTACATTTCAATAATACACATGCAAAACTATAGATATTTTGTTTAACTGAAATTGAAATATTGCTTAAAGCTTCTTCAATCAGTTAAAAAGGGCAGTTGTTACAAGTATACTTTCAAACTCATTTACAGACTATCAAACATATACCAAATACTAAAAAACAAGTAACATACTTGTTATTTTTATGCATCCCGCGTCTTCAGAGAAACCAATATAATTCAACGGACATTAATTTTACTTTAGTTGTGTGGTGTCCGTTCAACCACAAAATCAAATGTTCAGCCAATTATTAAAGGTCCATAACCTTAAGACAGCCATTACAAAAACAACACACTCAAACAAGATCCAACCAATATACCCGATTTTAACAATCCATAAAATTCAATGTAAACAAACTTTTATAAATTCACGGTATGTTTAGACACGGCATTCTAGAAATGCCTAAATCAATGAAAAATAAATTGAATTCTTAACTCCGGCTGAAATAAAATGTTTGAAATCTATTTATTCAACATATCCCATATAATGTTAGTGAACCATGAATCTTCAACTATGATTCCTACCTGTATAGCTGCCTGATGTGTCCTCATACATCTTGCAGACAATATTTTCACTAAGCGTGTTCTTGTACAATGCATTCCAACAAGACATATAAAGGTCTCCCTGGTGAAAGGTAACACCACAACATGAATGTTGTAACTGGAGCGTCCTTCCTGCCACCAGCTGCATGTTGTCCACTGAGATAAACTGGACCTCATGTGTGTTGGTACCATCCACATTTACAGCCACCTCACTGGGCGTGATAGGACACATATCTCTTGGATAGGCACTCGCACTCCAGTGACTCACAACCTGGTACTGCTTGTCAAACAGCTTGACTTTCTTATTTTTGCTATCTGCAACCAGGAACTGTCCATCCTGCAGAACACAGATGGCTGTGATTTTTCATTCATCTGAATCACTTGATATTCTCACATTGTGTACAGACTTCCCCTGCACGGTAAACACATTGTTTGGATGCTCTTGTACCATCAATGTTTGTGTACTGTCTATTCTCCCAAGACCTGGCAGTTTGGACAAGTACTGCACAATGTCACTGTTAGGCTGGAATCTTATCAAAACTTTAACCTGAAGAGAGCTTTTCTTCAGAAAGGTTTCAGACTGTTTTATTTTGGCCTCGCCTTTATTGTTAGCTATAAAGGATAGTCCCAGCCTGCTTTTATCATTTAAGTCCTGTATGGCCTCTCGAAGTTGTTTCAATTCTTCCCAAAGCCTGATGCATTTGTCAACATCACTTTTGAAAGAGGCTTGAAGTTTGGTCAAAGTATCTTTCATTTCCGTCAGTGTTTTCTGTTCAATCGTGTCTAAGGTTGCATTTATTTTTCTGCGAGTTTCCTGTATCGTGTGTAACTGCTCATCATATGAACTTTGCACAAAATCAATGCAAGCCTCTTTGTTTTCTTGAAGTTTCTTCATTTTCTTCAGAATTTTTTTGATAGAAACTGTCAGTTTTTGAAGGTGTGAGGACTGACTTTTTACTTTGTCGGATATAAGAGTTATCCTTTTGCACTGTCTGAAAGTAAAGGGAATACTATTTTAAAATATATAAATTACTTAAATATATATTTTTGAAAGTTTGTATTTTGGGAATCAGACAGCTTACTCAACGAGAGGGCCAAGATGTCCCTAGTTCGCTCACCTGAGAGGAGTCGGTTCATTCAATCTTTACCAAATGTCAAACTTGACCTAGATATTGTCCAGACAAACATCCTGGTCAAGTTTCATCATTATTTCATCTGCGAGTCATGATCAATGTACGTATGAAGTTTCATGATCCTAGGCGTAAGCATTCTTGAGTTATCATCCGGAAACCATTTTTCTAAGTTGAGTCACCGTGACCTTGACAGCCATTGTATGAATACGTTTTTTGGCACTGTGACCTTGACCTTTGACCTAGTGACCTGATAATTAATAGGGGTCATCTGCGAGTCATAATCAATATACCTATGAAGTTTCATGCACCTAGGCATAAGCGTTCTTGAGTAATTATCCAGAAACCATTTTACTATTTCAGGTCACCGGGACCTTGACCTTTGACCTAGTGACCTGAAAATCAATAGGGGTCTTCTGCGAATCATGATCATTGTACCTATGAAGTTTCATGATCCTAGGCATAAGCGATCTTGAGTTATCATTCAGAAACCATTTTACTATTTCAGGTCACCGTGACCTTGACCTTTGACCTAGTGACCTGAAAATCAATAGGGGTTATCTGCAAGTCATGATCATTGTACCTATGAAGTTTCATGATCCTAGGCATAAGCGTTCTTGAGTTATCATCCAGAAACCATTTAACTATTTCAGGTCATCGTGACCTTTTCCTTTGACCTAGTAACCTGAAAATCAATAGGGGTTATCTGCGAGTCATGATCAATGTATCTAAGAAGTTTCATGATCCTAGTCATAAGCGTTCTTGATTATCATCCGTAAACCATTTTACTTCTTTGGATCACCGTGACCTTGACCTTCTACCTAGTGACCTGAAAATCAATAGGGGTCATCTGCGAGTCATAATCAATGTATCTGTGAAGTTTCTTGATCCTAGGCATAAGCG
Source organism: Dreissena polymorpha (assembly GCF_020536995.1). Classification (NCBI taxonomy): domain Eukaryota; kingdom Metazoa; phylum Mollusca; class Bivalvia; order Myida; family Dreissenidae; genus Dreissena; species Dreissena polymorpha. The sequence goes on from NC_068364.1 coordinate 31,044,269, forward strand.
TTCTTGAGTTATCATACGGAAACCATTTTACTATTTCGGGTTATCGTGACCTTGACCTTTGACCTAGTGACCTGAAAATCAATTGGGGTCATCTGCAAGTCATGATCAATGTACCTATGAAGTTTCATGATCCTTGGCATAAGCGCTCTTGAGTTATCATACGGAAACCATCTGGTGGACGGACGGACCGACATGAGCAAAACAATATAACCCGTCTTCTTTGAAAGGGGGGGGGGGGAGGGTCATAATGAGAAAACTGCCCCCCCCCCCCAGCAGCCATGTTATTCAACAAACCGGAACCATTTTTCACCTCAACTCTCGTATCAAAGAAACAAATTTTCTTCGCAAATTTCAAAAAAATTGGGCCAAAAATGTGACTTTTACTGTGTTCACATGTTTTCACTATATACATATAGAGAAAAATGCCCCGCCCACTGGCGGCCATGTTTTTTTATCGATCTCGACCATTTTCGAACTCGTCCGAGACATCAATTGAACCATTGTTTTGACCAACTTTCATGATGATTGGGCCAAAATTGTGACTTCTAGAGTGTTTACAAGGTTTCTCAATAGCCAAATAAGGAAAACCGCCCCGCCCACTGGCGGCCATGTTTTTCAACGGATCGGAACCACTTTTGAACTCAACTAAGATATCATTAAGACAAACATTTTGACAAAGTTACATGAAGATTGGGCATGAAATGTGACTTCTACAGTGTTGACAAGGTTTTTCTTTTTTTGACCTAGTGACCTTGTTTTTGACCCGGCACAACCCAGTTTCAAACTCGGCCGAGATTTTATTGGGACAAAGCTTCTAAAAAGTTTCATGAAGATGGGACAAGAAATGTGGCCTATAGAGTGTTTACGAGCAAATGTTTACGGACGGACGGACGGACGGAAATACGACGGCCAAAGACCGGTCACAAAAGCTTACCTGAGCAATCAGGTGAGCTAAAAATTGAGTCAACACTTACAAAGGAAGCATACAACTGCAGTCTTATATTAATATGTATTGTACATAAACAAATTAATAGTTGCCTAGTCAAGTTCCTTCCAACTCAGTAAGAAAACCCTACATTTGTTTCCAAATGTAGGTGTATTTGTTTTCTATAATTTAAATAAATCTACACCTGTGATTAAGTAATGCACAATTTGTGCAGCAGAGCTCACTGTGTTCATCACAAAACATTGTCAGGTTTTCTTCTGTATGGACATCACATTTCAGAAGAAAATCTTCCACCTTCTTGGCAACTGGCCATTTCTTCATATATCCCCTTCCAAAGGGGGCATGTTTTGTAAACAACTGGCTGTGCATGTTAATACAAATTTCACAGTAAAACTTCACGCATGATTCACAGTAGAAATCAGCCGTGGTATCCAGTTTCTTATCTTCACAGGTCGAGCACAAGAAGTCTTGGACAATGTCAGATCCCTTGTCAATGGTGGCTTGTGAAAAATTTGCCATTTTACTGAATGAGATTTAAAAAACAGCAGCTTGAGATATCTTTACTAAAAATTTAACGTCAATGATTTAGCCACAGTAACTATCCAATTTGTCATATGAATTGTAGGGTAAGATAAGACTAAATGATTACACCTGAGTTTGAAGTTGGTTTATCAGGCCATACCAACGGAACTATTTAAACTTAAGGCTGTGTTGAATCAATAAAGTAATAGAAGTAGTTGGTTTCAGTGAACTTGATAACAGGGGTATAAACAGGAAGCATTTGTAACTGTTCATAACTGAAATGTTAAGTTAGGCCTCCAAACTAGCTTTAATTAGTGTGAGTATCACGGACAATAATGCATTTACATACAAACTTATTAAATTAAAATTTAAGTAATAATTAAACAGTCCTAGTCAAGCCTGAATATTCCCCCTCATGCTCTTTTTCAATGGAAATTGTTAGATTGGTATTATATTAATATAATGTTATAGAGATGACACCTCTTACAGTTTTCAAGATTGAACCATTATTTAACTCAAATGATCGGAAGCATTATAAAACTCAAATGGACCGGAACCATTATAAACTCAAATGAGCTGGAATAATTATAAAACTCAAATGACCGGAACTATGATAAAACTCAAATGACCAGAACCATTATCAACTCAAATGACCCGAACCATTATAAAATCACATGACCGGAACAATTATTAAACTAACATAACCGGAACCCTTATTAACTCAAATGACCGGACCAATTATAAAATTCAAATAACAGGAACCATTATACAACTCATATGACCGGATCCATTATAAAACTCAAACGACCGGAACCATTATAAAACTCAAATGACCGGAACAATTATAAAACTTAAATGACCGGAACCACTATACTGAGTAGAGGACCGCCATATGATTTTACACTCAAAATTTAAAATATAAGTTAATATTTGCCCAGCTGTTCAGAAGAAGTTTCTACAAAAAACAGGAGAAGACGTTGCTAAACGAAAAAATATTTTAGACATAATCGTGAGCTTAGAATTATCTAAAAACTTGTATTTATTGTTAATTTACATATACCTGAACTTTCAAAACATTTCAACGTTAAAAAACAAACACAAACACCCTTTTTGTTCTGCAAGTTCATGACATGTTCAGTATTGCGGAAATAAGGGGGTATCAACTTACGCACATTTGTATCATTGAATATTTTAGGAAGGTGAATTTAATCAAGACCTTTGTTACAAAACTCAATTTTGATACGATTTCTAGTTTTGTTGTGTGCACTTTCAATAAAAGGTCAGTGGATGATTCGATCAGATTGAAGTAAAATATGTTTACATTCCTTATCAATATGCGCCAAAGAAGAAACAGAAAGAAAGCAAAGTGCACTTAGTAATTTATGTTTACCCTTATTTTGTAATAATGTGTAGCAGTCATTTTAAGAAAGAAGTCGTTTAAATTTCCGCCTTATGTTACCTTTTCCCTTATGCGGTGTGAACGTTTATTTCTAAGACGTTTACTGAAAAGAGAAAATAAATAAATAAATTTATTTTTAGAAATAGTTTCAACATTTAATATATTTTCATTTAATCCAAGTGGATGAGCTGTTTGTAAACGTGTAATCCATAAAATTCCAGCACGCACCTTGCTTTTAATTGGTACTGTTTTGAAGTACTATTATCAAAAATAAGTTGCACCATAGGTTGAATAGAAATATTTGTTATGCTACGACCCGTTTTATTTAAGTGTTGGTTAATAAATTTGTATTTTTTATTGTTGCTTTTTATTTTATAAAAATGTTTCCTTAAACGTGTTTGAAGTGATCTACCAGTTTGCCTATCTACCAGTATTGCGCACCACAACAGGGTACATTTCAAATAATGAAATACACTACATGCATAGAATTTCATGAGACATCAGATTGAATGTTAACTGAAAATTTGCGGTTATTAACAGATGAAATAATAAAAGAGGACCTATTTAAATACTTGCAACATAAACACTTCTTGTTTTTAGGAAACAGGTGAGCTAATTTATACAAAAGTTACTCATTAGTTTCAAGAGAACCGTCTTGTTGCTATGCAAAAGTTCGAGGACCGATACAAAAGTTACAAGTTTCCAGAGATTCTTCTTGTTTCTATGCAATACGTTCCAGGGTGAATACAAACGTTTCTCACCAATTTCAAGATATTCTTCTTGTTGCTAGGTAACACATTCGAGGATCGATACAGAAGTTGCTATGCTCAGCAACATATTTTAGGGTTGATACAAAAGTTACTCACCAGTCTCAAGGGGATTTTCTTGTTGCTAGCACGTTCGAGGCTTGAACCAGAGGCTGCTAAACTAAACAAGACATTTGAGGGTTGATACACAAGTAACACACCAGTTTCAAGAAAATCTTATTGCTATGCAATATGTTTAAGGGTTGATACAAAAGTTACTCACCAGTTTAAAAAGATTCTTCTTGTTGCTATGCAATACATTCGAGGGTTAATACAAAAGTTATTAACCAGTTTCAAAAGAGTCTTCTCTTCGCTAGGTAACATGTATATGGGTCGATACAAAAGCTACTCACCAGTGTCAAGAGATAGTGAGATATTAAAAGTTTTCTGAGAAGTTGATTTTTCGTCATAATTTGATTATTTTTCATTCAAAATGATGTGTTCACTAATTAATATCATAGCCAAACGCTAACCACTTGTGACACAAACATCATCATCATTATAACACTTTATGTATGTGCTAAGCTGTAAGCCTCATTTCCTCAGAGCAAGGCACAACTCATCTTAAATAAGTGTCATGTTATATCAAACAGTTTCAAACAGTTTTACACACTACACTTGTTCCTCTAACATGAAGTACTTGCAGAGCATTGGTTTTCTATCAGTAGGCCACATTTATTAAAGTTACGCAAACAAATCATTTTCGCACACTACTCTTGTTCCTCTAACATGACGTACTTGCAGAGCATTTGTTTTCAATCAGTAGGCCACATTTATTATGATTTTTACGCAATCAAATTCTTTAACTGCACAATAGATGCGCAATTTTGAGTCTATATATATTTAATAGTGGAAAAAAAGACAAAAGGGTCATAATTCTGCCTAAACCTTTTATATAAGCCCAAATACCTTTCTTTGTGATTGTCTACAGTCATTTATGGCCAACATTGGTTGTCCTGGTAAACTCTGATGAATTGACAGCTAGTGCTTGATAACAATAAGCTGAACACAGCCATGGCCACTTTATTAAAAACACTTAAGCCTTGCTCTGAGAAAATAGGGCTTAAAACAAATGCATAAAGTGTCATCCAGGATTAGCTTGTGAATTCCGCACATGCTAATCTGAGCCCACACTATCCTCCTTGACTAGATTTTCACTACCAAGAGTCTTCCCGCAAATGTAAAAATCCAAAAAGCGGAAACTGTCATCTCGACCGACCCTGTACGCACATACATTAAGCCCAGTTATCTCAGAGCGCGACTCACTTCTTCGTATTGAAGTAACAAGATATGTTGATTAGGGCAAATACAATAGAATAAAATAGGTATCCAGGAGATGTTATGGAATTTTATAATAGAGTAGAAATTCGTTGCATGTATCTAATTAATTGTCTCACTTACAAGGCAGAACCCGTGATCAATCATAAATAGTTTCCCATGGGGGTTATATACTTTTCTTAAACAAATGTTAGAAATCATTCAGTCACGATTTCCGTTTTCAAATGAACATTATATCCCTATATTATGCATTTTGAGCATTTATGCTCTTTTTGGTTGTATCGGAGGGTATATTTCACCTATTTTCGATGTCAATAAATCTCCAAAAACGTGGGTATTTTTTTCCTTAGTGGAGCTTTTTTCCCAAAGGTTCTGCCATGTCCAAACAAATGACACATATATGGTTGCGGACTGCACAGGCTAATCTGGAGCGATTCTTTTTGCATTGAGCACAATTTCCCAAGAGTGAAGAAAACCCTTATGGCTTTTACAAAAAATACATACAGAGAACTTCTCAGTTATCTGGAATCTAATCGAGACCTCAGCTCATCAAACAGACCACAGATTATCAATTTCTCCAGAGCCTGTGCCAAACTAATGTTTATGAGCCTCACTCATTGAAAATAGGTCTAAGGGACCGTCAACCGCGATTGATGAAAAAAGAAAAGTTCTAAAATACCGTATTTTTTACAATTATTAGTTCATATTGATTAACATATCACGACTGGTATATTACATTATTTGGAAAAAGTTATTATGTTTTCATATTTCATAAAATCGGCAATAACATTTTACTGGGTATGTGTACCAGGTAACTACCAGTTAACTATAAATAACGCAAGTAGATTGATCATCATCGTCACGTGGTAAACCCAGGAAAGCAAATTGTGCATGTGTTGTGAATTGTTTATATTTTATATATAAAAGGATCAATCTTCTTGCGTTATTTATAGTGTGTATATAGTTATGTCACCTATTTTCGCGAAGTACTGTCGATTTCACATCGCAAAATTTTATTACCGAATATACTGAAACTATGAACTTTTTTCAAGCAATGTTATATACCAGTCGTGATATTTTAATCAATATAAACTAATAATCTAAAAAAGATATTTGAGAACTTTTGTTTTTCCGTCAATCTGGGTGACGGTCCCATTCAAAGTATTGTTTTGACCGAAAAGTATTTTAGACCCAAAAGCATTGTTTTGAACCAAAAGTATCTTTTGACCCAAAAGTATTGTTTAGACGGACAGACAGATGGGCAGACAGTCGAAAAGCTATGGGCCATTCTATCGGAGGCATAAAAAGTGAACACAATGAACAGATGTGTGGCTTGTACACATTTAAATTATTTGCAGTAAATAATTCTAGTCTGTGGTTCAACTAACTGCTTTCTGAAAAACAAAAATAAAAAAGGTGTCTCCAAACATCACCAAACCTATGTGAAGAGTTTCCTATTAAACACACAAAATAGCACCTGTATGAGCCTTGCTCTGTGAAAACTGGGCCTAATGCATATGCAGAACTTGTCGTCTCAAATTAGCCTATGCAGTCAAACCAGGATAATAAGGGACGACCATTTCCCCTTATCTGAATTTTCACTGATAGGAGACTTCCTTTAAACAAACAAATACCATAACAGCGGAAAGTGTCATTCCTGATTACCCTATGGACACTGCATCAGCTTATCTGGGAAGACACATTACGACCATGCCCAGTTTTCCCAGAATCTATCTGCATACCTCCTGCGTAGCAGTTTGTCGGTCAATCAGTTCTCTTCGGAATGATCGCTGTTCGACTGAATGGACACCAGTCCATGGAGAAAGTCTGTCTTAAAAACTACATCTGGAAATATAAAATTAATTTTTAAATCTGAAATCTTGATAATATCATTCATCTGAGTCGTACTCTTGTAAAATCGGGTTTAATTCAGATGCATAAAGTTTTGTTCCAGATTAGCCTTTCCACGCAGGCTAATCATGGATGATACTTTACGCCTATATACTATAAACTTGAGTTTCTTATGGAGGATACTTCCTTTGAAAATATTCCACCAAATCAGATTGCAGACTGCACAGGCTAATCTGAGGCGTTATGCATTTAGCCTAATTTTCTCAAAGCAGTGTTCGTTTTTTTATGGAAAATCCTTGATTAGTTATGTTCTTTATATATTAAGATATGTCAAAGCCATCAATGTCCCCACAAGACATGTACGTACACCAAAAAAGAACATAAACACTGGTATTGTTGCCATTTTTTTTTAATTTTGAATGCCAAGTTAAACCTTACAGCTAGTGCTAAGTAATATAAAATGGCACAATAAATACAAGAAGTTCAATTCAGAAAAGGTCTAAGGACTTCATGCACACAGACGGACAGACCGACAAGTGCACTGTTTAATGTGAAGAACAAATACAACTTTTACGTCAACTTTTGTAATCTTACATTTGTTTCAGCAATCAAACACAGTTCCCTCCCTTGAATAAATTGAGCTTAGCATTGCTGCTACAATTTGCAAGTTATAACAAGATAACTTCTTTGTATTCGTTTTGAAATTGCCTGATATATGGACGAATTTCCAGTTTGGAACATTTTTTCAGATGTATAAACATGCAGACCGACCGACAGACAGACATACAGACAGACAGACCGACAGAAGGACCATCTGACCGACAGAAAGACAGACCGACTGACCAACTGATAGACCGACACACAGACAGACAAACATATAGAAAATCAGAAAGAATAGGCGTTAAGCTTTCCGTGCACTATAGCTAAAATAAAAAGGTTTACACAGATTTATCTCCCCTTATTAAACGCAGTTCCACAGTAATGCTGAAAATAACCTACACTATCTGAAAATATCTTCATACATAATTAATTATTTATATATCCATTGATATAACCCAGCTCCACAGTCCTGGTAAAAAATAACCCGAGGGTACCTTCTATATATTCAGAATCTGCTGTTTCTAGTTCTTTCTCATGATACGTCTTCAGGAATTTCGAGAATGCCCCGTCATGACTCTGAAGAGCCTCGTGGGATCCCATCTCTGATATCTAACTATTGGTAATCACGACGATGGTTAGCAATGTGAGGCAGAAAGTGGATACCATGGGTAACGAGTACCCTGGTTATACCCAATCATATAGCTAATAAAAATTAGCCTCCGTCTCGGAAAACAGGGCTTAATGCATCACAGGCTTATCAGGGACAACACTTTCATGAATCAAAACGCAAATAGTAATATATAAAAGAGTCTTAATTTACTAAGCTACGTATGTGTTTATTACTATGTTCCTCAGTGACAATAATTTTGTTAGACCAGTCCAGTCCCTTGTTCAGTTGTATAAGTAATGCCATCATTGACAACCATAATTTGAGACCTGGGAATCTGGCCTTATGCATGTGCGTTAAGTGTCGTACATGATAAGACTGTGTAATACGCATAGGCTTATCAGAGAGGTCACTTTCCGCCTTTAATATTTTTTTTGTTTAACGGAAGTCTCTTCTAAGTGAAAATCGAGTTTAGGGGGAAAATGTTGTCCTTGATTAGCCTGTGCTGACTGTACAGGGCTATCTGGGATGACACTTTATGCACATGCATTGAAGGTATAAAAGGCATATATAATTTATTATAAAAATTCTTATGTTATTGAGCAGATACCACTTTTACTGTTTTAAGTAATTGCACATTAACCTTGACCTTTCCAACCCGTCAAATCCAAGAAGCTCTCTTTCTATAAGATACACATGTACATGGACGGTTATCAAAAATGCTTACTCAAGAAAACCCGATCAAACTCATATACGCGTTTGACCAATTGGTAGTCCCTTAGGTAATTAAATAAAAATAACAACATCTTTTACTAGATTCAAGTTGTAAAGACTTCATTTCCAACATTATATATTAATGAGCAGCAAACAGCATAAAACCTGAACAGACTGCGAGTTTCTCGCAGGCTACTCTGGTTTTATGCTAGTTGCATATAGCTGTAATCCAAACAAAATTACAATTTCATAAAATAATATATTATTTCATTTTTACCTTTAACTTATTTAATAAATTTAATTAATCCTTATTAACATAGTTTTTTTATTTTCAATTAAAACAATTTTAAATAGTTGTTATTCTATAATTTTAGAAACGATTAATTTTATGTAAGGAATTGTGCAGCATATTTTCTGATAACAATATATCAAAGTGACAGCAGTTTACACACTCGCGTTAAGACCCGGTTTCCCAAAGCACTATGCATTTGTGTAAGCACATTTTCCATTTTGAAGTTCACATCATGCATTTAATGTATGAAGTTGTAGAAATATTTAATACATAAACAAATAGTAAATAGAAAATAAACAAATCAATAAACAAATGAACAAAAAGATGTAAAAGAAAAATAGCAGCAAACAAATATTTCTCTATCCGACTTAATCACCCACCTGTTTCACCCCGGAGTTTTACCTTGGTGCACCTTTACTATGAGTGAACCAAAAACAAATCAAACACAAGTCGGCCATAGAATGAGTTATACATTCCCGATCCAAATTCTCTTCTATGTTGGGAACGTTGGAAAGACGTGCGGAGAATCGGGACAATTCCGTGACTTAGGGTCAACGGTTTTGACCCGAATAAATATGAATTAGTAAGTGAGTAAACGTATCACGTGGGACCACGTGGGACCACGTGAGATACATATTTGGAAATGCCTGATATATCAAAATTCCAAGAAATTGATATCGAAATAATATTTAAAGAACCGCTCTCGGCAGACGGCCCAGAGCGTTCTGATATTATTTTCAGGTAGGATCTTTGTTACTATTCACATATTTTCATACTTTAATTATTGTTTGTTGCAAATGAATATTTTAATACTTAAACTATTGTTGGTTACTTTCATTCATTTTAACTAAATTCAAAAGAGGGTATTTAGGAAAAATATTTAATTGCACAATGTCCGAATAAAATATAGGAATTGTGTATTTATGATTGTCGCTATTTTATAAGTATTATACCAGAAAAAATAATAACACTGTTTTCTCATGAATTAATAATTTCTTTGTTTTCTGATTAGAAAGAACAATGTTAATATTTGAAAAATGTCAATGCTTGAAAAAAAGAATAGTTTTTTGTATGATTTATTAATTTGTAATGAATATTAATATCGTTGCATATATATATATATATATATATATATATATATATATATATTGGTCATGCAAATATTTTTGTTGTTTTGATAAATAATAAAAAGCGTTCTGATATTATTTTCAGAGAATAAAACGGGCTGTTTAACATCGACTTAGATATTTACCTTTCTCGTGCAAAAATGAGTATCAGCGCTAAGCGCTCACTGAACTAGAAAATTGGTAGAGATAGTATTTGTAATTTATGGAATATAACATTAAAACCGATAAACGTAGAATGGTCAGAACTATTAATTTTTAAGAAGTTAATCATTTGTCATACGACAATTAATGAAGGTCCCGTTACATACAATGTAAAATGTATAAAATGGAAAATCCGATTGCGCACAAAATTATAAGAAAACAACGTATGACATAAGCATTTTCACTTTGCTTCTGAGTGGGAAAGGAATAAAGACAAGAAACCATTGTCTACAATTTACCTCATTTATCAAAGATGTGTTTTCCAACTAGAGTATCAACAGCAATGAGCGGGGCGTCTAGATTTAGATGTCCCTGTCAAAGTGGACGTCTGTCGCCCGACCTCCCAAGCCAAACTGACTCGGACTGCACAGGCTATTCTGGGATGACACTTTTCCCACATGCAGTTAGCCCCATTTTCCCAGAACATTCGCTGCTATTGTTCTCCACTGTGGGTGATGCCCTGAAAGATACTGTTTTAATAAAAATAATAAAAAGTTAGTCTTAGTAAAAAATAATAAATATAAAGTCTTAATTAAGAATTTAAAAAAATGTAGTCTTGATCCAAAATAATAAATATAAAGTCTTAATAAAGAAATGTCTTTATACAAAAATAATAAAATGAATGTCTTAATAACAAACAATAAAAACAAATTCTAAATCAAATAATTAAAATTAAGTCTTAATAGAAATATTTATTTAAAAAAAAGCTTTAATACAAAATAATTATATTTAAGTATTGATAAAAAATAAAAGTCGATGTGGGGAAGTGGATATGGTGTCCACCTATCATCCAGGAGGTCACAGGTTTGATCCCAACGGTGAAAGCCTTCTTTAGATCTTCCCCAAAGACACCAAGAACTGTTTCCACCCAAGAAGTGGACTCTAAATTGTTTCACTAGGCGGTAAGCTGTCGATGCAATTAAGCTTTAAAAAAGAGGATTAAAATAGTTAAGGTCAATTGAAAAACAGCAAAACTATTCCAACTAGGTAAATAAAAAAAATGAATAGTTAAGATATAATAATTATCTATATAACTATTTGCCCTAGCCCAGTAGAATAGCCCATTCTAATGATTTTCACATATCACTGTGAACTTATTAGTTAAAAATCAAGCTATAAAAAATCATGGTCATACCCTTTTTCTGCCAGCGATCGAAAATTGAAACAGGCTTTATAAAAATGCGACTAAGCTTTATATATTAAACATTTGTATTGTTGCCTGATAGCTAGATATTGGTGATGGTGAACTAAGAGAAGTTTATCTTGCAAGGTAGTTGAGTACAGTTGAGGATTGGCAGAAAAAAACCATATTGACACGATAACGTTTGATAAATAGCATTCAATATGTAAGCAATCTATGACAAGATAATGCCACGTTTGATAAATCAGGCTTCATATGAAAGCCAGCTAATCTGCTTGTCAATACATCCTTCCCGCACACAGTGTTTTATCGATGAAAATGGAAAATAAATTAGACAGATACTTCACGTTCATGCTGTGTCATCTGTGGAAAAGCGGTGATTTGGCATGTAGACTCTTAGATTTATATATGGCATGGTTCTTGAATATTGGTTGGATTAAACTTGTTATCTGTACCCTTTAAAAATGAACAGGAGAATTCACATGCCTATGATTGCTTTTGCATCAGCGTAAACTATGATGACTTTGCATTTGTTTGTTTAGATTGAACATTCACCAAGTAGTTAAACCTAAATTACTCAACTGTTGGTATGCGATGGATACAAGATGGTCAGTATGGTGTACCCGCAAATAACACATTAGGCTAAGAATATTATAAATACAAAGCAAATAAATGAAAGAAAACTTCGTATGGAGACTTTTCTAAATTTCAATAGCACAATCTTGTAGTCTAAGATAATGAAAAGAAGATTTGTGCCAACTAAGGTAGAAAAGATGTGTTTGTTAAAACATTGCTAAAACAAAACGTGCATTTTACAGGACAGTTCATTCAATTATTGTAAACTATTTTCATTACATACTGTAAGGCTCTACACTTGCATTGAGTGGTTTAATAAATCATTATTTTATATGGGAAAATATCCATGTGCTGTTAAATATACAGTGTTTAGCTGGTGAGACAAATAGCGTTGTTCTGACATTCAGTTTCTAGTGATCAACCACGAATATTGTAACTTTGAACATGTCATAGGCCGGTGACGAACACTTTGATAGGATATAAAAACAACATTTTATAAATCGTTACATGTCTGATTAATCGAAGTGTCCTATAAAATCACACAGATCCAACAAATCAATGATTTAAGTAAACTCTTAAGTATTTGAAGCAATCTTGGAACATTCAACAAACCTTACAAATATTTACTTATACAACACTTGCAGCATCAATTAACAATGCCTTCAAACCCACACAAAATTGATAAAATAGATTTATCAAGGTACAAATAAAACATAACATATTTGGCAATACTTACATTAACCTTTATTAGTGGATAGCTATACATGTTGTTCTGTTTTGGTGTTTACCTTGTCATCTTCAAAATAAATTAGTGCTATCTTAAGTATAAGTGTTTTGGTGGAGAACATAAATATAAAATCATTCAGTACTGAAGAGCAGTTTGATGACTTAATAAGTGCTGACAGCACTTGTAGTACTAACTATAGGAATATATCATGGTTAGTCTGGACCTTAAAAAAGCATTAAAACGGGCTGGACGCATTTTTGGTTCCATTAATATATTCTTCATTCTAAATTCTAAGAATGGGTTGATGATTACCTAGATCACAAAACGTATTTTTTCCGATTCCTCAAGTATAGCAATGTTTCAATTCAAGATAATATCAATCATGTTAGAGTAGTTACCTTTCAATCAATTAATGATAGGATGGGATGACGTTAGCGATGTTGTACTACGTATCTTTTCAATCAAGCATAGATGTGGATGACGTTAGCAATGTTTGACTACGTTTCTTTTCAATCAGGCTAAGGTAAGGCTTATGTAGACTGAGATGACGTAAGTGATGTTGAACTACTTACCTTTTCAATCAGCATAGGTAGAATGGGATGACGTAAGCGATATTGGATTACTTACCATTTCAATCAAGCATAGGTAAAATGGGATGACGTAAGTGATATTAGACTACTTACCTTTTCAATCAGCATAGGTAGAATGGGATGAGGTAAGCAATGTTGGACTGCTTACATAGTTAATCAAGCATATGTAGGATGGGATGACGTTATCGATGGTTGACTGCTTATCTTTTCAATTAAGTGTGTATAGAATGAGATGACATAAGTGATGATGGACTACTTACCTTTTCAATCAAGCGTAGATAGAAAGGGATGTCGTAAGCGAGGTTGGACTACTAACCTTTTCAATTAAGCAAAGATAGAATGGTATGACGTATGTGATGTTTGCGATCACCAGTAAATACAGAGGACTCCATTTTCCGTTTCAACTAAATATATGTTGCCACTAAGACCTGCAATGAATGTAAATCATTAACAAAAGCATTTCAGCCTTGTTCTTGGGAAATGGGCTTTATATTGTGCAGAAAGTCCCAGGTGAGCCTGAGAAGTCCGCACAGACTATTCAGGTCCAAACTTTTTATTCTAAACTGGATTTTTGCGCTAAGACGAGAATTCCAAAAAAAGAATCAAAATCATAAAAGCGGAAAGTGTCGACCCTTATTAGCCTGTGGGACTTCACATGCAATTTCTGGGTAGATTCATACATTCATTAAGCCCTGTTTTCCCAGAGTCAGGATCATTGATAATCAAAGTAGTACAATTAATTGTATGAATTTCAGTGAATTTTAAATCAATATACCTTGTCAAAGTGAAGTGTTTTTTTACAATCACTAATTTGGTAATTGGGAAAATGCCATTTGCAATAGGAAAAAAGTGCATGTTGTTTTTACTTAATTGGGAAATTGTTGTTGTTTTTTGTATGCTAACAATTACTTAAAAATCGAGAACAAAAGTGTTGTCCATATTATATTTACTTATTTTCAAAATATATGAATAAATGATATATAATTGTCTCCCTTTGTTTTCAAGGGACGTAATTCTATTACATTTGCCTTGTAGATGGTAATAAAAATCCCCATGTTCAGCAATATTTTTAGTCTATTTGTTGCCATAGCAACATAATTATTGACGTATGAACAAAATGAAATGACGTAAATAAACTCCATATTGCCATCTGTCCATGTTTTAAGTTTCATGAAACAAATATGAACGTTTAAAGTAATCGCAGGATCCAGAAAAGTGTGACAGACTGACTGACAGACACACATGCTCACAGACTCACGGACACACAAAGCGAAAACCATAAGTTTCACCGGTAGGGGACTTATAATCATATAAATACAAGATAAACAGTAGAGACAACTCTTACAGGATCTGGTATGTAGTATAACACATTAGTGTTCATGAAAATAGTTCGTGAAATCTGTAACAATTGATTTAGCATCGGACAAAATGAATGCAGGTTTTTTATTTAATTAAATGAATATTTGTGTACATACCATGTTCACCTATAACTGGACTCTTATATATAATATTTTTCATTCCGATTTTACGAAAGTATTTTTAGATTCCCTCTACGAAAACTTTCACAAAATAAGTATTTAAGAATTTTAAACAATTTTAAGCTTTAATTTCTGTTTTCTTTCACACAGTGCAAAAAGGTAACACTTATTTCCGACAATGTAAAAAGTCAGTCAACAGACCTTCAACAGCTGTCAGTTTCTATCCAAACTATTCTGAAAGAAATAAAGAAACTTCAAGACAACCAGGAGGCTTGCATTAGGTCTGTGCAAAGTTCATACGATGAACAGTTAAACACAATACAGGAAACTCGCAGAGATATAAATTCAGCCTTAGACACAATTGAACAGAAGACACTGAAGGAAATGAAAGATACTCTAACCAAACTGCAAGCCTCTTCCAAAAACGATGTTGACAAATGCATCAGGCTAAGGGATGAATTGAAACAACTTCGAGACTCCATACAGGACATTAGTGATAAACGCAAACTGGAACTATCTTTTATAGCCACCAGGAAATGTATGGCCATAATAGAACAATCTAACACTTTTCTGAAGAAGAACTCTCTTCAGGATAAATTTTATTTAACATTCCAGCCTAACAATGGCATTGTACAATACTTGTCCAAATTTTCTGGCCTGGGGAGGATTGAAAACAGTACCCAGACATTAATAATACAAGATTATCCAAACAAGGTAATCACTGTGCAGGGCAAGTCAGTACACAATGTGAAAATATCAAGTGATTCAGATGAATGCAGAATCATAGCCTGCCCTGTTCTCCCAGACAGACAGGTCTTGATTGCAGACAACAATAATAAGAAAGTCAAGCTTCTTGGCCAGCAGTACCAGGTGCTGAGTCACTGGAATGAAACTACCTGGTCCTTGTATATGTATCAGATCACGCCCAGTGAGGTGGTAGTGACTGTGGATTCTAGGGACAAACATAAGGTCCAGTTTATCACAGTCAAGAACAGGCAGCTTCTGACAGGAAGGAAGCTTCGGTTAGAACATAGATGTATTGGTATTGCCTTTTACCAGGATGAAATGTATATTACTGCTGGTACTGCATTGTATAGGTACACACTCAAAGGGAAACTTGTCAGCAAAGAGTATGAGGATAAGTCAGAGAGTTTTACAGGAAAGAATCATAGTTATATGTAATTAATATCGATAACCTTATGCATAAATATATTTAGAATAAACCATCAGTGTATTATTTAAGTCGCTGTTTAGAATACAATTTCATATTAAGTTGATTTGAACATTCTATGTCTATGTCATGTCTAAAATAGTGTGAATTCATCTAATTTTACCAACATACAATTGCATGGATTGGTAAAATGTAAAATGTAAAATGGGGCATTTTAATTGGTTCTTTTTTTATAATGTCTGATATAAAACTTTATCTTAAAATATGTTGAACGTTTGGTTTTAAGTTTAAATGGACACCACAAAATCAAGAAAAATTAATGTTGCTTGAATTTTACTGGTCTCACAGTAGACACAGATTGCTTTTTACTAACTGTTTGTAACCTTTTTTCAGTTTTTGGTACATTTTAAAATTTCAGTAAATGAGTATGCATTTATATTTTCAGTAACTGACTTTTGTAACTGATAAATACTCTGGATACGATTTCAATTTCAGTAACAAAAATAACTATTCTTATTCTTTTGTATAATGGTCATGTACAAAATGCCATTACATGTATGTGTCAATAAAATTATAGCTATGTATGCATATATGTATTATAACTGCATGGCATGGAGGTATACCACCTGACATATTTATGTGCATATTACACCGATAATATGTCCGCCTATGTTTGTTGTGAAGACTTTAATTGTTCTAACACTCACTAATATGTCAAATATTCAGAGAACACAATACACTTAGACAGAACTGCCTTCACAAATACATAGTTATAATTATTATTGGATTGTATGCATATCTTTATAATGTGTTGCATCTGGTATTTAAGAACACATTATTAATACAGTTTCAATAAGATTTCTTCTTGAATACTCTATACATAATTGATTATTTAATATATTGATGTTTCTCTGTTTTGCAGTATATAGATGTGCTGTGAGTCCCACAGGGGACACGTTGTGCATCACAAACAGCACCCAGAACCGCTCCTCACCCTGGCCAAGGATGGTTCAGTCCTGACCTTCTTCACTGACCATGCACTACAATGGCCACAGTGTGGACACGTTACACCTGGAGACCAAGTGCTGGTCTGTGGATACAATTTCCACACTATCCTACAGGTGGACTGTGAGGGCAGAAGGAAGCTGGCTACACTTGCTACAAAGGAGGATGGAGTGGTGTCCCCACGGTCAGTCTGCTACAACCGAAACACTGACTTCATCCTTGTGGGCCTTGGTGGAAACAGCAGTATCCTGGAGTTCAAAGTGCAATATTGTAATTCTACATGTATCGTGATTTATGATTCTCATCAGATGATTTAAATTACCATGGGATTGTGTTGTGTGTAAGAACATTCTGTTATGATACTATAACATTCTTAGAGTTTTACAGGTGCATTTATTTTGTAAACAAAAATGTAATAAGCTAAATTAATTTTAAGAGTTTCTGTGAACATAAGAGCTATCATAGAGGGTATTTTATTGTTACATCAATTATATTATAACAATTGCTTTTGTTTTTCTCATTGACTTAACAAGTTGACTTAGATAGGTTGTCATTTCTTTAGCATACACAATAAATGTGTTAAATAAAAAAAAATATCTTTGATTTTAAAGAGTGATGAATTGTTTTTTTCTTGCACTGACAACATGTTTCTTGCTAATTTGCAATCATGACATTTATTAAATGTAACAATCTTACCCAGGTTTTGATCTACATTAATATCAATTAAAATGTTGAGAATATTTTCCTCCATGAGACCTGAATGAATTAATCGCCCCATTGGTACAAACAGGTACCATGTGACATTTAATTAAAATGTTGCATTGTACCTGTTTGCACCAATGGGACGAAGTGGTTATTCAGCATGGGCTAATATGAAACGTAAAAAAATGCAGCATTGCGTTTTGCAATAGTCTAAACCAGGTTTACTCGGTGAATCTATTTGATCCAAATTATAAACATTAAGCAGCTAAACCAGAATAAACATATCTTAAGGTGGAGGGGGTGGGGTGGGGTGGAGAGGGGGATATAATGTGGTTGTGTGGTCAGTTAATTGGGGGGGGGATTCTGGGGTGGAGCATGGGTGACAGTTTGGGTGAAGTACATTGTAGTATGTTAGGTAAGTGTTGTTTTGTCAAAGTATGAATTAAATCTGATCATAAATAAAGAAGTTAAGGCGATTTTAGCAAAATTTAATTAATTGACATTAAGTGTCAATGTCATTCAAAGGTCAAGGTCAAATTCAACTCGAGAAGTAAAGTGGATCATAACACAACATTTAACACAATATTCAAGGTAACTAAGTCAAAAATGGGCCATAATTCCGTCAAAATGCAAACCAGAGTTATGCAAATTTTCATGTACAGCCCTTTTACGATAGTTAGTGAGTGTTCCAATTCTGAAAGCAATAGCTATGATACTTTAGGAGTAAAGTGGACCAACACACAAAAAGTAACCAAATTGTCAATTTTCTAAGTATAAAAAGAGGCCATAATTCTGTCAAAATGCCCGTCAGAATTACATAACTTTTCATGCACAGTTCCCTTATTATTGTTAGTAAGTGTTGCAAATATGAAAGCAATAGCTTTCATACTTTAGGAATCAAGTGGACCTAAACATAACACCAAATTGTTAATTGTCTAAGTATAAAAAGGGAGCATAAATCTTACAAAATGCTTGAAACAGGTTTCTGCCCTTGTTTATAGATTGGGGTTATGTTAGTAAAGAAGTATGCATACTATGAGAGCAATATATCAAGGGACTTAAAAATATGTGTGGTGGTACGCACACTTTAAAATAGATTTATGAATAATATGCATATTCTTAGTGGAAAAAATGACCATGCTTCTTACAATATGATTGTTACAGTTGTCTTCTATGGTTTATAGATTGTGGTCATGTTGGTTAAGAAGTATGCAAAATATGAAAGCAATATGTCAAGGGACATAGAAAATAGTTGAGGTGGTAAGCACGCTTTAACATAGAGTTATCAATAATATGCATATTCTAAGTGGACACAATTCTTAAAAATTCTTGATACACGTGTGTGGTCTTGTTTATAGATTGGGGTCATGTTGGAAAAGAGGTATAACAAAATATAAAAGCAATATGTCAAGGGACAAACTGTAACAATCCAACGCTCACGCTCACGCCGATGCCGGGGTGAGTAGGATAGCTCCACTATATACATTTCATATATAATAGTCGAGCTAAAAATGTATGTAGACTCACATACAAAACATCAGCACAGTATCTGAAATCATTGAGCAAAAAACCTCCGGAAAACGGTTATAGAGAACATTTCTAAGTTCAAGGCCCACAAATTTGCCAAAAAATGGACTCACACTTCATCTGTTAAAGGGGCTGTCAACCAGATTGACGAACAAAAAAGGTTCTAAAATACCGTGTTTTTTTACAATTAAAATTATTAGATTATATTGATTAAAATATCACGACTTTTATATTACATTACTTGGAAAAAAGTTGTTAGGTTTTTATATTTTCAGTATATTCGGTAATACAATTTTACTGAGTATGTCTACCAGGTAACAACCAGTTTGCTATAAATAACGCAAGTAAATTATCACGAGGTAAACCCAGGAATGCAAATTTCCAATGCGTTGTGAATACCATTATATACTTTATATTCAAAACGATCAATCTACTTGCGTGATTTAAAGTGTGAATATCGTTATGTCACCTATTTTCGATGTACTTTCGATTTTACATCGCGAAATTTATTTCCGAATATACTGAAAATATGAAAACTATTTTTCATGTAATGTAATATTCCAGTCGTGATTTCGTCAATCTGGTTGACAGCCCATTTAAGTCATGAAGGTAGACTAACATGCCAAAAATCAGCACAATATCTGACAGTGTTGCTAAAAAAAACTCTGGAAAACTGTTATTATAGAGAACATGTCTAAGATAAGTTAATTTTGCAAAAAATCAATGGACTCGAACGAAACTCACAATTTATATGTAGTCATGTAGATAATAATAGGACTCATATACCGTACCTAAAAATCAGCTCAAAATGTGATTGCTTGCGAAAAATCCCTCTGGAAAGCTGGACAGACAAACAGACTGACTGACGGACAGTGCCACTGCTGCAACCCTACCATGGGCATTACCGTATTTACTCTTAGTTTTCGGACAGTCTAAATTTTAGGACACCCTCTTTTTTAGCAAAAATAATTATTTTTCGTTACTCTTAATTATTTTACATACGGGTTTTCATCCATAATAAATGTCTCTTAATGTTCAGACAGTAAATTTTACCGCAAGATTGTTCAGACTTCGGTCCTGTTTTCCCTTATCTTGTGACACTTTGATCAAGGATTTTTACAACCGGATTAATGTCATAAAACCTGAAATATTCATGTCTGAGGGCAATGGATCATTACATTCGCGTAATCGGGTAAATAACCATGTACATGTGTGTACCAGTAGAAAATAATAAACTCACCCTACAGCATTAGAAACAATATCGTCTTATGAAGGAAGCAATGTTTTCTGTTGTTGTTTTTTTGTTCAATATAATTTGAGGCAAGAGTTAGCAAAGCTGTGATGTTGTATTTATTTTTTAAGCAAGAAAAGAAAAGTGCTTCAAAAGAAAATTATTACACATTGATTTATCACAGTTATGTCAATATAAGTATAATGTTCGGACATTTAATTTATGTCTCTAAACTTTTGGACACCTAATTTTTTTTAATATTTCGTATCTAAATTTTCGGAAACGATACAAACAGTAATAATGGTAAATATGTATAAGTCGCAATTTCGTTTTGATTCAGGCATCTTTGATGGATCAATGTTCTATAAACAGCTGCCATCAATTCAAGAGATGATAATTGGCATACATGATGGTACCAAGAGAGTGTAATTTAATTATTGGTTTAATTTGGCATTGTACATGGGTGTTAATACACTGTATTTAATTTTTTGTATAAGATAATTAACATATTATTGACAATTCCGTATCTCGTAATTAAGACAACAGACAAACCGACTTGGGTAACTTTCAAATTGACAATCATTTTAATTGATATATCCATATATTAAATCCATTATTATTTACTGAGACTTTCGTTAAAGTCACACACCTTGAAATGAAAGTAAATTAAAGCATAAATAAGAAACATATTTTATCTATGCCAATTAGAATATATCTGGTGGTTACAAGGTAGAAATCCGTCTTTTTGCGCTTCAAAACTTAAAAATAATCGCGTTTGTTGAAATGGACGTATACGTCTAGAAATCCTACTTTCGGTTTTAAAAGCGGTACCGTTTGAAAAATAATAAATTACTTGCTAACTAGGCTATATATTTTATTGTAACTATGCCAATTAGAATATATCTGGTGGTTACAAGAAAGAAATACGTCTTTTTGGTTGAGTAAAATATTGTAGAACATTTGAGTCTCAAACTCGGAAAACTGGGCTTAATTGGCCCCGTTTCATAAACAATTCTTAAGTTTTACGTAAGTATTCTGCGATAAATACTTACGAACGTTCTTACGCCAATACGTACGAACGTTTCATAAACACGTTCGCAGACTTAAGAATTCTTACGAATCAAACGAGCGTTAAACCAGTCTGCGATCTTCAAACTGAGGTTGTAAAACACTCTGAAGTTAGTTGGCGCGCTATGTCAGACGACTGTTAAATAAGATGGCCACCCGCGCATCAAACTGGTGCGAAGAAGAGATTGAGGTGTTGATTGATCTATGTTCGGGAAAATCGCTCGGCGAGATGAATGCGGTATTCTGGGATAGAGTAACTGAGAGGTTTGTTGTTGACATATCCAAAACCATATTATAGATCTTTGAAATATCATATCATCATGATCATATTTTTATTTGAGTCATTTTGACTTAATATTAGGTTAATAGTTAATTGTGTTTTTATATTAAATACTAGAAATAAAGATCAGTATTTAATACAATTCATTTAATAAAGTATTTTTGTATTGTTTCTGAGTGATAAATGTTTATTTATCGATACATTCAGAGTAAACAGCGTAGGAACGTGTGTGCGACCACCGAAGAAGGTGAAGAAGAAGTGGTCAGATATAAAGGTAATAAAACATTTTTAGTTAAAGAAGAATTTACGATCATTTTAATCCGTATAAAAATCTTGAAACGAAATTAAAGCGATATGTATGAACGTTGAAATTTAATTAAATTATTACAGTCCGCAACAAAAACAAAAGCAATGGCCATCAAGTCTGTGGTAGTGCAGACTGGGGGAGGGCCGCCACCAAAGCCCTTGTCGGCCTTACAGGAAAAGGTATTTGTGTATTTGAGTTTATTGTAATTATATATCTGTAATTTTCTCTTTGAAATGTGTTTGTTTTTCTCCAAGACCGTTATAATTTTGTCCGTTTTAACCGTTATGAACAGTCCCCAAGTCGGCCATATTTGTTATTTTGACAGTTGAGTCTCGACATATGGAAATGTTATTCTTCTGAAAGAATATGCAGTTTTCAGCCACACACTGTTCAGTTAAACTTTAGAGAGCCCAACTTGTACAGTTGGTATGATCTATCGTATTTTCACCGTAAGTGTTCACACTTTGTTGTATATCAAAGATCGCACACGGAAGTAACGTACCCTGGATAGTACACATGGAGACTTTTCTAACGCATCACTTCATATCAATATAGCTCCCTTATTTTTTAACGGCTTGTGTTAAAATTTGGACCAAGAATAATTCAACACATATCTGATAATGACTGAAAATTTGAATGAATTGAAAAGTAATAATATGTAAAACTTAACAAATTTAAAACGTCATTTCAAAAGTCAAATTCGCAAACTTGTACAATGTTAAATAACAACAATATAAAAAGTAAAACGCATAAACTTACATTTCTCAATAACCTGCCAACATGCCAACTTAGCCATTTCGCTCCTGAATATTCATACCAGCCATTTTGGTTTTTCTTTAATTGATGTTATGTTTTTATTGGGTAAAAACTTGCTTATAATTATGAAATTGAAATTAAATTGGAATATGTATGTCGCCTTTTACTACACTTGGTGATTTTCCTAACTTAACACTTTAAAAACCTACATATCTCAGTAATGGGTAATACTTTTTATTTACAATATCACTTGTGTCCATTTAAATACAATATATGCAAGCAAATGCTACAATCAATCATCCTTTACTATGGTATGCTTCAGCAAGTGGGAAAGGTAGACTATTAAATGCAAAGTGAGCGATTGCGCTCCTAAATATTCATATGAGCTCTATTGTTTTGTAAATTATTTTTTGTTTTCCTTTTGTAAGAACACGCCTAAAATATTTAAACTGAAATAAATCTGGAATTAAATCGCGTTTCAAAATTTTCACATGCAAAAATATGGAACCACACTTACCCCACGTGCTAAAGCGTCAAATCAACATGAATGATTATATTGTGAGCTTGCATAGAATGCAGTAAAATGATCGTATGTAAAATTTTAAATCAATATCTTTACTCATAACGGATATGTTCACGTTTGAAAAATTCCTTATTGAAGATTGATACATTATGAGGAAACAATTAGGTACCTCAATGATTTGCGTTAAAAAAATGTGTAAGTAATTTTCAGGTCCTGTCTGTACTCCCAGACTGCATCACAATGGGTATCACTGGGGGCGTTGACACATTCCTCACAATAGGTAAAATTTTCAATTGTTATGTACATTTTTATGCCCCCAGATCGAATGGTCAGGGGGTATATTGTTTTTTACCTGTCTGTCTGTGATTGACACATTTTAAGTGTGTGTCTGTCCCAAAACTTAACCTTGCTCATAAAATGATAACTTTTGGGTCTATGTTCTTTAAACTTCACATGTGCGTGCATCTCATTTAGATCTACAATCAGACATGGTTTGAGGTCACTAGGTCAAAGGTCAAGGTCACTGTTACCTTTACATTCAAAATTATTAAATGTGTCTTAAATAGCTGCCATGCAGCTTCAAAGCGCAGTAGGGAGCATTGTGTTTCACAAACACAGCTCTTGTTTTTTTTAAATTCCACAGCAAATTGGAAAATAGTACAATGATTTTTTTTTATAAATAAAATATATTGATCTAAATGTCTTACTTGCTCCATTTTAATTCATAAATCGATATTTAAATAATAGCATAACAAGTGAAGGTTGTAGTTGTCTTCATTGATACATCAATTGATATTAGTAAATACCTAACACAGCCTAATGCATCAATTTTTTCTATGCAAACCTATATCAAACTGCACATCAAAAGTTTAGAATTTAAGGAATTATTTATCAACTGAATGTAAGAAAACACAAAAATAAACACACTTTTCATTTAAATTTTGTATAAGTCAACGATTATAATTCCAACTATTGCAAATTATTGACACAAAGCTCCCATAATAAAATAAAATACCACATAGGTGATTTAAGTTACAGCTTGTCCTGAAAATGCACAATGGGAAAATGATTTACTATTATTGTCTTGACTAACACTTTTTTCATTTCTCACAAACATACATACAACTAAAAATATTTAAAAAAATTGTTAACAAACATTGCCGGAACCAACTATGGAAAACATATAGCTATGTTTGAATTTACATTATGGAAAAATAATACATGATAGATACAAAACATCCATGTGGTATTATGTTAACACATAATCAGCAATAAACAATGTCAATAATCTTTTAAGACACATTAACATTACAATTACATGCTGTGTAGTAAAGTGTCTATAATAATTATCACCAGTTTTACAAATATATATATATATATATATATATATATATATAAAGTAGACTCACTGCCTTAAACAAGCTCATTAAAAGTTATGAATTTAAGAAAAAATACTTTTGTTTTGTTCTATTGTTTTATCTTCAAATAAAAAAAACAATACACATACAAAACACACCTGTTTTATGTCATATGTGTGTTTGTACATGTTTTTTTGTTTCTTTAGATAAACCTGAAGGTTTCTTCGAAGATTCAGACAGTGAATCCTATTCACTAATCTCGGGAGGTTAGAAATTATGCATTATTATGGTACAAAAATACTTAAATAATGTATCGATCACTGATCAATCAATGTTAGTATTGACAATGATGAATTTCTTCATAACAATCGCTGATCAATAAATGTTAATATTGACAAACAATGATACATTTCTTCAATCTATTTGTTGTCTATTGAGATTATTTTAACTAAATTTATTGAAACTATTTCTTAAGCTTTCTATGAATGAATTGCATTTTGCTAAAACATTGCTTAAATATATATAGAGTTATATTCCAAAATGTATGTATACATTTGTATAGCTTTTCGAAACCAAAATGTTTTTTTTATTTCCAGAAAAAAGCACAGACACCGTAATGAAAAAAAAAAGGGTCAACAAGAAAAGAAAATGTATGTATCATTTTTTATTTTAAAAAACCAGCAAGATATACTCATAACTTTATTGTCATGATGTTTGTTTATTAATAACTAAAATAACTTCCAATAAATTTCAACTTTCATACTTTAATCATAGTATATTAAATTGATATTTTGGAAAATAACAACATTACAGGTATTGCATATCATCTGATGTTGTGCGGAAGTGGCAATAGAAGTAATATCATGATAATTTCACTACCAATGTGACTGTGCTGGGGACGCACATATGATAATTGCCTTTGAAGTCCAGGGCTCTGCCAAATGGAGCTTTGCGATCATACATTTTAATAATGATGACAGTGTCTATGAATTATTACATACACATGTCCTTGCATGTGTAAAAATTGGCTATACAAATTTATTTTGTGCTTTCCAATGGTTTATAGAGAAATATCAGTGAATTAAAACTAATAATTTCACTGTTTCAAGTAGTGAAAATTATCAATTTTTCACTGTTTACTGTGAAATGACAATAATTATTGTTTTTAATGACAATATTATTCCAGGGAAATTCTGTTGTTAAACTCTTTAACAATGTATATAAACAGAGAAAAAAAGCATACAATAAAAAGAAAATTTGTTGAATTTGGTGGAATATCGATTTTAATTCACTCATGATCATATAACATATATATATTTTCTATGATCACTCAATGTCGTGAATTAAAATCGATAATCCACCGAATCCAACAAATATCCTCTATGTGAATAATATACATGTGTATTTCAGGTGACTGCCATGATGAACTTCTGGCAATTGAGAGAAGGAAATTGGAATTATTTGAAGAAATAGTTCATTTAAAAAGAGAGTCACTTTGTTTTAAAAAGCTTAAGCATTCAACTACAAATGTATTTGAATAATAGCTCGACTATTAATGAAATGGTCAGGGCTGCACTTCTCACCAAAATGTTGGCGTCTGAATATTGTTCACGTTAAAGTCATTTTTATGCCCCCATTCGAAGAAGAGAGCATATTGTTTTGCACATGTCTGTCGGTTGGTCTGTCCGTTGGTCCGTCTGTCCACCAGATGATATCTGGATGATAACTCAAGAACAATTATGCCTAGGATCATGAAACTTCATAGGTGCCTTGATCATGACTGGCAGATGACCCGCATTGATTTTCAGGTCACTAGGTCAAAGGTAAATGTCACAGTGACTCGAAACAGTAAAATGGTTTTTTGATGATAACTCAAGAATGCTTACGCATAGGATCATTAATCTTCATAGGTACATTGATCATGACTGGCAGATAACCCCTTTTAATTTTCATGTCACTAGGTTAAAGGTCAAGGTCACAGTGACTTGAAACAGTAAAATTGTTTCCGTATGATAGCTCAAGAATGCTTTCGCCTAAGATCATGAACCTTTATAGGTACATTGATATTATGACTGGCAGATGACCACTTTTTATTTTGCAGGTCAAAGGTCAAGGTCACATTGACTCAAAACAGTAAAGTGGTTTCCGGGTGATAACTCAAAAATACTTAGGCCTAGGATCATTAAACTTCATAGGTACATTTATCATGACTGACTGATGACTCCTGATTTTCAGGTCACTAGGTTAACGGTCAAGTTCACAGTGACAAAAAATGTATTTACACAATGGCACTAACTACAACCGACAGCCCAGATTTAGGGCATGCATGTTATACAAACGTACCACGTAAGCCTGTTCAGTTTGCATTGGCTCATCTGGGACGGCACTTTCCACAAAATCAGGATGTTTGCTAAGAAAAGTCTTCCTTTAAACAAAAAATACAATAAAAGCAGGTGTCATTCTCCTTATTAGCCTGAGGGGTCTGCACCGTTTCATCTAGAACGACACTTAATGAACATGCATTAAGCCCAGTTTTTCTAGAGCACGGCTCATTTAAATATGATTGACCTTGATTTAAATGTCTATGAAGGTGGAAGCCTTCCCATTACTTTAAACCTATTTAAGGTTATTGTAAGCTAAGTTTTATCAAAAATATGTTAAATATAAATAAGCCATGATCAGGGAAAAGAGATTTTTGCTCAGAAAAGACTTAATATTAACAAAAAATAAATGCGGAAGGTGTTGTTCTTAATTAGCCTGTGAGAACTGTACATGCTGATCTGGGACAACACTTAACGCTTTAACATTACACCTGGTTTTCCCAGAGCAAGGATCATATATTATTTTAGATAATGGCTGGTTCACAGGCAAGTGTATGCCCATCATAAGGCATCAAAAAATAGTCTTGTTTCCTGTTACCCTAACGACCGTATGTTTTTATCGCCGATCGTATTTTTTTCCACAGCAGGTTCGTGACAACATCGATAAATTTAGCCGTGCTTGTGTCTTTTCATACTTGCGAGCTCATATCCGGTCAATAAACATGGCGTCCAGTCTGGCCGAGGTGTTAAAATTTCCAAAATTAAAAAACCTTATGACAAAAAGTATATGTTATATTGCTCATTCTCAGGCATAACAGTGTCAGATAGCTATTCAATGGCGCTCAGCGATGCCCTTCCGTGTGTGGATTATGATGCAACCTACTCGGTAAGTCGGTCGAATTTGGTTTCGGAATTTGCAAAATATCGGAATATGAAATTCTATTGAATATATCTTTCGCTGTAACATATGCCGACTTCAAATAGTAACTGAATTTTAAAGATTTGATATTTGGAGAAAATGTTTCAGACTATTTATGTTTTTATAACCATTTGTCAACCATTCTTGTAATTGTAATTACCGTACCCCAATTACAAGGATACTCCTTTGTGGCGATTCTTGAATCACAGCCCTGTTAATTTTTATGAGGTTGGGATGCCATGGATTAGCAGAAAACAATATAAATGTATGGCCGTGCTTACTTACTACTTCAGAACCGCCAACAACACAAAAGAATCATCATTATCCAGAGTGTATCTATTGAGTTAATGTATATATATATAATAATCACCTGCACGTAATGGTTTTTTTTTCAACAAAGACTCACTTCATTTTTTTCTCAAATCTTTAAGATTTATTAGACATGGGCCCGGTCTATGACTACCAGTCTTCATTATGTAACAGGGTATTCACTCTGACACTAATCCTTTAATATTACTAACCCATGCAAGAATGTGAGCGAGTATCAGTGTGGGTGCTAAGTGGTGAGTGAATGAGTTACTAACACTGCATGTTTTTATGTAAGATGTTTTAACTATAGAGTTTCAATGGTTTTATACTCTAGTTTATGATCATTCCATGATAAAGTCTCGTAAAAGATAGATGTTGGCATTTTCCATTTGTCAGCATATATTTATTTTAAAACTTAAGTCCTCAGGTCGCTGGTGAGTTTACTGTTATTATTAATATAATAACATTGTATTGTATTGTATTGCTGATTGTAATATAAATGTATTTGATTATTATGTATTTCATTGCAATGTTTAATTATTGCAATTTGAATTAGTTATTTATAATTGTTTTTGTATTATTTTTCAGGCCATCATTTTCAATATTATAGACATCTATAAAAATAAAGAATATATAAGACAACCCACTTGTGTTCTCTATACACAACCCGGCTACAAATGGCGCCCAACGTGAATTTTTGATGGTCAGGACCTAAGCAGGAACTAAAAAGTCCAGGAACGTATCGGCTGCCTCTTAGAGGATAGATCCCCACTGTCCACAAGTATAAAGCAGACGATATCCACGGCTGTCCAGTACATCCTGGATTTCCATACCAACGGCTACAAACGACGGATTCCTTACCGCAGAGATAAAACTTTTATCCAGATAGCCAGGTTACCCGGCCGAATTCAACCAGAATTCAACAGCTGAGAGTTTGACGTACTCCTATGGTCAGACCAGACAGTTTGACTCTCATATTTCGCTTGTCGAAATATTATTTGCATTTGTGCCACTCGTGTGCATACATGGACTTGCTTTTGCAAGTATCAAACTTTCAACGTTTGAGTGAACCCCAGTGATATTAAACGACGAAGGACCAGAACCGTTACAAACGATTTCCCGCGTATATGTTACACCACGGAGCGTAGCGTATATTGTCGTCTAGAGTCCGCTGAACATTACACTACAGTGACCGAGTGAACTGAACCATCCTGTGGACATATTTTATTTTATGAAATTGTTTAGTGTTTTAATGTGTTTTAAAGGATATTAGGATATTTGGAACAGAAATTGTATGGAAGTACCTGAATTTGTTTTTTAATCTTCCAATACGTGGTATCATTTTATATTTTTTATATTATTCCAGCAATATTCCATTATAATTGCGTATTAAATTTAGAGATATTGTGAATAAATTTGAACTCTCACTATTATGCAGATTTTCTATGCTTTGTGGATTTGAATCAATTAGGATTCTTTAAATGTGATATAATTTGAAAAAAAAGTGCTATTATATCTCACTTTTGGAGTATTCCGATATATTTTGTAGGTTGGAATTTAAATTGTGTATTGACCTTTGACGTCACTAGTTTTTGTGTAGTCCACATTGTTGTTGTTAAAGCTATAACGGAAGTCAATTTTGGGAGTAAAATGTTTGTCAGTTTATAGGAAATATCATTAATTTTTTTAAGGAATAGTGTTTGTGTAAGTGTTAACTTGTACATATTTTGCATAAGGATAAACAGCTCTACCGAACCACTTCTTTAGATGGTCAAGTCGTTAAGCAATTAGTTTTACCTAGTGCATTCAGGGAACAGGCCCTTAAAGGTGTTCATGATAATGTTGGACACCCAGCAAGGACAAGTCCTTGTGGTTGGCCAGGCAGAGATTTTATTGGCCCCATCTAGAACAAGATCTAGAACTGAAAAATAAGATCTAGAACTGAAAATTAAGGGTTGTACCAGATGTATTTTGAGGAAACGTCCTCAACAGACAGCTGGTCTGGTGAACATCAAGACCACAAAACCCATGGAACTGGTTTGCATGGATTTTCTGTCCCTAGAACCATCAAAGGGAGGCCATGAAAATATCCTGGTAATAACAGACCATTTTACCAGGTATACACAAGCTGTCCCTTGCAAAAACCAAACTGCCACTACTACAGCAAAAGCCCTGTATGACAATTTTATTAGATACTACTCATTTCCTGAACGCCTTCACAGCGATCAGGGCAGAAATTTTGAGAGTAAGGTAATACAGGAGCTTTGCAAAATAGCTGGAATTGAAAAGTCCCGCACAACCCCATACCATCCAGTGGGTAACCCAGCGGAACGATTCAACCAAACACTCATAAAGATGTTGAGAACACTAGATCCAGTCCAAAAACAAGATTGGAAATCCTTTGTAGGTCCCATGGTACAAGCCTATAACGCCACTAAAAGTGACGCTACAGGATATTCGCCTCACTATCTCATGTTTGGGTGGCATCCCAGACTTGCGATAGATACATTCATGGGTACCGAGCCCGGGAATGAAGGATCTCCAGACCCTACTGGTTACATACACAAATTGCAAAATCGCATGCAGCAAGCCCATAAGTTGGCTGCATAGGCCTCTGCGAAGCAAGGTGTAAAGAATCAGGCATTTTACAACCGCAAGGTTAATGCCACCAGTATTGAGGTCTATAATAGAGTTTTAGTGAGAAAAACTCATTTTGATGGTAAGCACAAGTTGGCTGACCGTTGGGAATCTGAACCGTATACTGTCATGGAAATCCCAAATCCTGACATTCCAGTATACATGGTTAGACGAGAAGATGGTACTGGTCCTATCAGAACACTGCATAGGAATTTACTGCTGCCAATAGCAATATTCCCTAGTGCTTCACTCACATCAATTCACAAAAAGGGAACTCAAAATCCGAAAAGGATTATCAGATCCCAGTCAAAACACATGGAGACATCCGATAGTGACTGCTCGTCCGAGTCAGACTCTTATGTCATTCCACAGCGGAGAGTCGGATATGTACCGGGTTATGTCACAAGACAACGGACACACAGTCCGGTTGTCAATGCCAATTCTGAGATTCTCATTCCTTTATCTCAGACACCGTCAGCGGTAGATGGTAGCATGTCTGAGCAGTCAAACAACTCACTCAATTTGTTGAGTGATCAAAATTCCACAAACTCAGGAGTTAACTCTCATGTTAGTGAGTTAGTTAGTCAGCCAGTGAGTAACCAATCTCAAGGTGAGACTCAGACTTCATCACATACAACACAGCAACATACACCTCAGGTTACACCACCTACAATAATACAACCAGAACCAGTTGGCAGACCCCAAAGGCTAAGACAACCTCCAGATAGATATGGAGAATGGGTCATGCCAATCTTTGCTCAGAACTATAATGATTGTAAAAAGGAAGTCCATATTTATTATGTATAACTTATTTAGTATACATAACAGTCCCTATGAAAATGCATTGTCTATCTGCTTTTCATGAAAATATTTAAACATATTTTAAAACAAATGTTTTAAATTTATTTAGTTTTTGCATGTTTTTATTTATCATATTTCAATGGTTTAATAATATTTAGACCTGATGAATGGTATTGTTTAATTTTCATCTTGTGTACATTGTCTTCTAAAGTCAATGTGATTGATAGTATTACTGTTTACTAAAGAACAGTTTTCAGTATATTATTATCAGGATATATTTATCAATATTTTGGTCAGTAAATAGAATGTTTTAACAGATTGATTTATTTGCAATCTAATAATTTATATTGCAATTAGTGTGTGTACTTAGATTCATCCTTCTAAGTTGAATTATTGTGCATATTTTCCCTGTATATATATATAGCACCAACTCTGTTTACATTTGATTGACAAGTGGGTCAACTGTCAGCTGATTGAACAGCTTTTTTTATACATACTGTATATATGTCAGGAATTTTCCCACGCTCCTTGTAAACACTGTATACTCTAGTGGAGAGTGTACTCTAGTAATGTGAATTGCTGGTATAGTCAAAGGGGGTACTATAGTAGGGATTGGTCATTTAAATTTTTGTGTTTTATGTTTAAAATGTCAGGAGCCATTTTTTCCAACAGAGGGAGTATGTAACAGGGTATTCACTCTGACACTAATCCTTTAATATTACTAACCCATGCAAGAATGTGAGCGAGTATCAGTGTGGGTGCTAAGTGGTGAGTGAATGAGTTACTAACACTGCATGTTTTTATGTGAGATGTTTTAACTATAGAGTTTCAATGGTTTTATACTCTAGTTTATGATCATGCCATCATAAAGTCTCGTAAAAGATAGATGTTGGCATTTTCCATTTGTCAGCATATATTTATTTTAAAACTTAAGTCCTCAAGTCGCTGGTGAGTTTACTTTTATTATTAATATAATAACATTGTATTGTATTGTATTGCTTATTGTAATATAAATGTATTTGATTATTATGTATTTCATTGCAATGTTTAATTATTGCAATTTGAATTAGTTATTCATAATTGTTTTTGTATTATTGTTCAGGCCATCATTTTCAATATTATAGACATCTATAAAATAAAGAATATATAAGACAACCCACTTGTGTTCTCTATACACAACCCGGCTACAATTAGATATTTTTAAGAATGAAATTAAGCAGTAAGTTATTTAAGCCTTCACGAAATACTTGTTGATGTAAAAAAATAACCATTCATTCATTTAAAAAAAATACCTACCTACCGAAGTTTTTCTCAACTCGTTACAGGAAGCAGACCATTTTTTAAAGGCCTAAATGCCAGTTTTCAACTTATTAAAGGGAAGGGTATCAGGATTTCGTATTTTTTTTAAATGTTATTAAATATATTGACTAACCAGTTTGTACTGTTTTGAATAATCCTTACTTATTATAATAAAAAGAAAAAAGGTTTATTAAAAAGATTGTCTGCCCCGATATAATAAACTGGGAACTTTGGAAGCAAACGATAGTTCTTTACTTAACATCACCATTTAGGCTTAAATAGTTATCAGCGAAATTACTATTAAATACTCAATGTATTTCCCAAATTATAGAGCAAAAGCGTTATGAACCAATTTTTAGCGATAATCGTCTTTTAATGAACCAATATTTTCATTTTTTGTGTCCGTCCTGAAAGTTATTTTGCTTGTTTTAACATAATGCGTACATTTTTTGTTTAAAGGGGCCGTCCAACAGATTTCAAGTTTTGGTAAATTTCAGATTCGCAAAGTTTTGTTTTAGTTATGATATTTTTGAGTAAATATTAATACTTACAATATACCATACTTTTAAATATCTATTATATGCATCTTTTGATGATTTGAAAGCCTCGTGCGACGCGAAACGATTAAATAATTTGGAAAGTTCTGTTGTTGTCGTTTTATTTTGGGATACTACGAGGATTGCTTATATAGGTAAATAAAACATCAGCACTAAGCATGAGTATGGATGGTCGAGGGGTCTAGACGGGAGACCTTTTACTCCAGGACTCCAGGAATCAGTGATTCGAGCCATGTTGAGGGTTACTTGTTTTCTTTTTTTAAATTGTATTCTTGTTTTTTTTACTGGAGATTTTTAGTTTAAATTTATCAATATAAAGCATTTAATGACATGCTTCAATGCATGCCAAAATCTGTTGGACGGCCCCTTTAATCTACGACAATTATTTTAAAAATAACCAAAATGTGAACAGAGCCCTTTAACACATTTGAGGACATAAAAAATATATATTGTACCTCACATTTATTCACAATGCTAAACTCCCATAGGCCATCGTGACATAGAAATACTGTCAGACCCAGCGAGAAAAAATTTACTGTCCAAAAAGTACTATCGCCCGCTGCCTTGGCAATCACGCGCCACCAGCGGGAAAAAAATTACTGCACAAAAAATACTGTATCCCGCTGCCTTAGCAACCACTTCGGAATGTTCGAAATTTATACTGTCCCATTCGCGCATGCGTAGTACGCAGTTTTGCCTTTACGCTGTAAACAGACGACAAAAAGGCATCAAACGATTTTCAACGATAAGCTAGGAGA
Organism: Dreissena polymorpha; assembly: GCF_020536995.1. NCBI lineage: Eukaryota > Metazoa > Mollusca > Bivalvia > Myida > Dreissenidae > Dreissena > Dreissena polymorpha. Next base: position 31,078,653 of record NC_068364.1, read on the forward strand.
ATTTGAAGGCATTGGCTCGTGACAAGGACTCTAAAAACACTAAACGTGTAGTTAAACATGGTATGAACTTGTACAACGAATTTCTTCGTATCAATTACATGGATCTTGGTGATCTCGTGGAAAATCCAGCGGAACTTAACAACCAGTTATTGAGTTACGCTTTTCTATGCATCTGTACGTCAGAAAAACGGCGAGGAACTAAAGAAAAAATCTTTGGACAGTCTGGAGTATGGCATTTCCAAGCATCTTTTAAGCACGTATAACATTGATTTGAAAGACCAGCAATTTTCATCAAGTAATGAAACCTACAAGTCAAAATCTAAGCAGCTTAAGCGAAGTGGACATGGGAGTGTCGACCACAAACCTGTAATATCAGACAGCGATCTAAAAAAATTAAGTGGCAACAGTGTACCGTTTAATATTAATATATTAACACTCCATGTGGTTTTCAAAACAGGGTGTGGTTTAACTAAATGTACCTCCTTCTGAGGAGAGGTCAAGAGAATTTAGGGTCAATGACGAAGTCAACATTACTATAGCAACTGATTCAACCGGGAGAAAGTTCATTCACCAGGTCATCGCAGAATCAACAAAAAACCACGGGTAGGTTCAATTAAAGAAATATATATAATGTCAACCTTTCAAATCGTAGTAATTTTACTAAAAGCTGGCAGTTTCTGCAAAGAATTTAACTTTAAAAAGGTGGCTGTTAATTTGTTTGACAGAGGCAAAAAAACATAAATTACATTGAATTTTAGTGGTGAAACCGCATAATCTTTTAGCAAAAATATCTATTTTCGGTTTTAGGCAATTTTAAATGTCAGACCAGTTTTTAATTAAATGACTTCATCTTTTTAGGATTGACGATACGCCTAATGATACCACAGGAGAAGGTAAGATCTACGAGCAGCCTGGCAGTACGTTTTGTCCAGTCCGATGCTTTGAGAAGTACCTATCTAAACTGAACCCTAAACTCGAAGCATTATCGCAAAGACCGTTAGACTCATTTCAAGAGACCAGTGACATTTTGGTATTGTGCTGCACCATTAGGGAAAATACTTTGACTGTGTTAACAAGTGTACTTTTATTTTTGTTATCAAAATATAAATGTTTATTCATTGCTGAATTTAATTACAATCATTGAATCTTAAAATTGTTCATGGTTCTTATAAATTGTTCATGTATAAAAAGTTTGTTCGATATAATAAAATAAATATTACATGTCTGACAGGTTGACAGTAAATTTGTCAACTTTCGGAAAAAATACTGTCAACCTCGGCTTTATATATATATATATTTACCAATTTGTATTCTAGTGAAGAGGCATCAATATTGATCTCGTTTGTACAGAACCCTTCAGCAAATGCAAAGGGAAATATAACACAGATAGTAAAATAAGAAACACAATATATTTTTCCATAGTTTGTGTTGGAGGGGGGGGGGTATATAGTAAATAGCACTATCCACATATTAAAACAGGTGAGGGTAAATGTAAATGAGCCGCGCTCTGGGATAAACGAACTCCGTGTAAAAGCGTACAGTTTCCTCCAGATAATAGTGTGCTGTCTGCACAGGCTTATCAAGGACGACAATTTACGCTTTTATTGAAGTCTCTTCTAATCAAAAATCAAGTCTAGTCCAGTCACTTTAAGCATCAGTTTTCCCACGGCGATGCCCAAATGGTAAAGAAACACCTACGGTTATCAAAACGGCTTGCTCGCACCAGTTTCAAGACATTCCTCTTGTTGCTAAGCAATTCGTTCAATTGTTGATACAAAAGGTACGGCAAGTATACGACAGAGGCCAGTACCAGCCATTCGCTTGGGACCCAGACCATTAATTATTTATTTTGGCAAGACTTTTAAGATAAGTTTCTTAACGTATGACATATAAGTAACAAACGTTTTTAGCAGCACACATACCACATAACTGAAACAAATTTATTGGACGATCATCTTCATAAAAATATGTCAAACGAGCCTTGCTCATGGTTAAACACATGTGCGTAAATTGTCATCCCATATTATCCTGTGCAGTCCACATAGGCTAATCGGGGATGACACTCTTGGCCTAAACTGGATTTTTGCTGAGAAGGGACTTCTTTATAAACAACAAATACCATCAAAGCAGAAAGTGTCATCCCTGATGAGCCTGTGTGGACTGCACTTTACAAACATGCATTAAGCCCAGTTTTCCTAAATTGAGGCTAATGTGTTTTGAAATATTGTGGGGCTAATTGTATAGAATGGCTGATTCAGAGTCTGTACAAAACTCAGTAAACAGATGTAATTGAGTGAATAAGTAAATAGCAGTATCCACATATTAAAACAGAGGAGTGTAAACAAAACCTATGATAATGTTTGCTGTGACAGCTCTCAGCAACCATTTTGGGTTATAAACAAAGATCTATAAATAAATAAAGATTTGAAACATTTATCCGGAACAAAAGAAAGTATCAGACATTCTTGCCGTGAGATACACAATCGCCATTTTTAAGCCGACTTGCGTAAATTAACTGCCATTATCGTTATCGAGTTCACACCTGTCTTTATTGACATTTGATTGGTAATTGTCGGCTCGGGTATTACTCAAATGTAACACCGGTACTCTTAAGTATACTTAAATGTACCCCGGGTGCAGGAAAATATACTGAAACGTACCCGGAAATTCTAACGCTAGAATTGGCGTTATCGGCTATTTTTGTCAAATTAATTATGTTCATATTTATGAAAATATTCTGTAAAATGGCGTCTATATTATCGAAACACCTACTCATAAAAGCATTTTTTTTTCAAGGAGAATTTTGTATCATATTAAGTAGAGCGTTTAACGACATCGGGTTTTGGACAGGAATACAAGTCGGGTACAGTCTAAATTGGCCGGGTATGTGTTAGTATATTTTACGTATCCGGGGTTCATTTAAGTATACAGTACCCGCAGAACATGTGAGCAGTACCCAAGCCGATAATGACCAATTGAGCTTTATTGATTATCAGGTTAGTATTATCAAATGTAAATTAACCACCCATCGCTGTATTGTATCACTAAGTGGAAATGTCAATAATTTATGCAATGACAAAGTTACTTTGTAACTTTGCCAGATGATTGGGCCATTTCATATTTTATATATAGAACTTTGTTAAAAAGCTGAGAGTTAGTTAATGCAACTAGGTATCAATAATCCCTAAAACACCTCAGTTGATATTAAATTAATTAATAAAAGATAAAAATTAAACCTTGTACATACATGACTGTTAATACCAGCAACCTGATATTTAATATTCATTTTCTACCCATGTTTATATAGTATATGTAGTGTGCAAAATGTAAATGTTTGAAGTGAAGGAAATCAGTTGAGTTTTTGATTGCAGATTCAACTGTATATGCTTTCCTGATAGATTACAGTGTATTCATTCATATGAAAGATAATATGTGCACATACCCATAATGATTCAGCCCCTCAAAACTCGTCCATCGTGTGTAATTCTTAAAGAAAAAAATGTTTGACATCTTATTTCACGAGAATCCTAGTTTAATATATGTGGTATTTAACAGCGCCTGCCGTCGTTCATTATATTTATTGAAAAAGAAGACACTGCCTCAGTGATCACTGGAGATATATGTTTCATGACAGGCTTGTCGATACTGGCTCGTCTAAATCAACATATTCATCGTACTTCCTTATGGTCTTCCAGACAAATCGTGTATCTCCTGAATGTAATGAGTTTTGTCCTGGATGTTATTTCATACTTTTGTTGGGTGATTACGGTAAGGATAACTTTCTCAATACATTTGCAATTATTTGAATGTGCTGTTATTATGCAATTCGCTATCTAAGGTACGATGTTATAATTGTATCATTTCAAACTGTATTTTGGTGTTTCATCATTCCATTGTTCGAATCATTTTAAACCGTTTATAATATAGTTAATGCTATAAGTAACGTATAACTAACATATAATTTATGAAAACGCACGCATGACAAAACGCAATGGCATTTTCATATTGTTGTTAATGCTTGCTGTGTATAAGAAAATTGGCGCGAAGATAAAAAAAAATCCGTTACGGAGAGGAAACAGAAACTTAAACTAGATTCATACGCCAGCTTTTAGAATTTGGTTGTTTAAACAGTAACATTTCAGCTGTATACCATTTGTGTTATAATAGTAAGAATCGAATAGCATGTTTCTGCGTTTTATCGGTGTTTGAGCTGTCGGGAAAGTACACATTATGTATGCATTAACGCCGTCGGTACATGTACATGGACACGTTTTTCTATTACGAGTATCCGCATACTGACAAAGCACAAGTATAAGGCTCGCGTAAAAAGGTATATGAGAGATCATATGTGCGTGTCTCAGAAACAATTGCATGTTTTGCGGGCCTACATTGTTTAGGAATAGTGTTGTGCTTAAATGGGCCTTTTCACAGATTTTGGAATGTATTGAAGTTTGTCATTAAATGCTTTATATTGATAAATTTAAACATCTGACCTAAAAATCTCCAGTAAAAAAAAACAAGAATACAATTAAAAAAAGTAGACCTCAACAGGGCTCGAACCACTGACCCCTGTGGTGTGTAACATCAAGTGTAACGACTAGTTCGCCTTACTAAATTTGCTGAAGTCATGACCATGGGGTCAAAACTGTCCACGCCATAGGGTCAGCCTAATATAGCAAAATTACTAAAAAATCGTAGTGCCTTTAGGTCCTTTTGTTTTCTAGTGTAATAACTTTCAGTGAAAGTCATACCCGTAGTTTCATCCTTTCATTTACTATTGATATAGTACTCATGTCGTTAGTCAATCGACAAAAATAATTGATGAAAACTTTTAAAAATGCAACTTTTTAAAATTACTCAGCAAAATCGGTTACTTTTAATTTACGATGTAGCATAAACAAGTGTAATATTTGGGCAAGACACAATGTTGAACGTTTATAAAAAGTTAAATGAACATCAAAGTAGTTGTTTTAATATATAATAGGATCTTGAGAACAGTCGTTAAATATTTAATATAGTTTACAAAAGCATGTAAATTCTCGTCTAGTCTGTAAGTTATGTATGTTGCCGCAAAAACGGTTTTGACCCATTAGGTAAAAAACAAACATTTGTAGCCTTTTTTTTCATCTGTAATAATGAATTGAAAAAACAAACATTTGTGAAGTATTTTCGTTTTTGTCTATATTAATTAATTTGAAATATAAATTTGTGTGTAACAGTTCATAAAATGTTATAAAAATAACGGGCTGAAAATAATAACTCTGAATAACAACACCAGGTTTCGTTATTTCTCGTAACCGATAAAGTGTATGTTAGGTGTATGTTAAATGCATGTGCGCTAAATGTCGTCCAAGATTAGCATGTGCAGTCCGCACAGGCTAATCAGAAACGACACTTTCCACTTATTTTGTATTTGTTTTTATTGGGAGATTCTTGACAAAGATCCAGTTTATGCGGAAAGTGTCGTCCGTAATTAGCCTGTGCGGACTGTACAGGCTTATCTGGGACAACACTTTACGCACATACATTAAACCCTGGCGAGGCTCATATCAATGTTGTTTTATCCTATTGTAGATACAGATACGAACGAAAAATGTACAGTGTGATTCAGCGCAAATGTGATTCTACCACAGCCAGAAGGACATTAGGCCTGTGGTGAAGCAGATGTGAAGATCTTTATCTCCGCTGACTTGCGTCCTCTAGAAATATAAAACACTCTAATTGCAACATCGTTTGTGAAAAATAAAAGCCTTCTGAATTACGATTCTCAATGGATACAACATGATGTGTTATGATACATTATTCCTACAGTGTTCTTTTTATAACAATAGAGGAACATACAATATATAGTTCCCAATGTTAAGTAACAAAATAATGTAAACAACTAGTTCACATTTTCACGTGTGTACTAATATTTAAAAAAAATACAAGCAAAGATGACCATCGGATATTATGTCAATTCTTTGTATCTGTGTATCTGTGTATACTTTCGTTTTCTGTAAAAATTCTGCAAATTGAAGGAACCAACGTCTCTGTTTATACTAGCATAGCCAATCAAAACAGCTAATGTGATATTTTCAAATCAATAATTGCAAGTTTTTCTATTGACACCAAAGTGACAGTTGGGAATGAAATTTTACAATAAAACAAACTACGTGCAAAATGCTGCTATATTTCGGATGTTCAATGCATATGTGTTGTTTGCTAGAGGAAATTATATTCACTGAACTAGTTTTAGCTTCCAATCTACTTCGGTACATCTATGAACTACCGTGCAACTGTACCCGTGTTCGGATATTCGATCTTTCGGATAACAATATCGTTTTGCTTCCAGCAAAGACATTTGTATTGCATCCGTTCGTCCAGTTTATCAACATTAGCAGAAATTCCAGCAACGATATCGAAGATGATAGGGTCTATGGAGTTCCTTTGAAACTAACTATTGACATGTCCACTAATGAGTTGAAAAGCATAACGGGCAATAGAATTTTAGGGTTAGATGATTTGCAAGAATTACGTCTCTGAAGGAATAGTATATTGGATCTCGAGGAGAATTTATTCCGGGGACTTTCTCGTTTACGAGTGATTGACTTGTCTGATAACCATATTTATTATCTGGGTAAGTGGACATTTGTAGTATTGTAGCGGATCCGTGGTCTAGTGGTAACACACTTGCTTCACAATCCAGAGATCGCTGGTTCGATCCCCCGCTGCACCTAACCTACTAACTCGTCTTTCGCATGAGACGTTAAACCGAGGTGCAGTGTACTAGGTGCTATACACCGGGCACTAAAAAGACCCAGGGTCACCTCTGGAACGGGGTGTCTTCTGTATCTTGCACTATCCCCCGTAACCAACTAACATGTCTTTCTGGGGGCGATGGCCATATGGGAGACAATCCCGGTGCACTCGATAAAAAACAAAAACAACAACAACAACATTTGTAGTATTAGAAAAATGCAGCGTCTCTACCTACAGAGGAATCGATTGGCAGTGACGCAGTTGGAGTTTCTTTACCCATTTGTTAACTTGACACTGGCAGATCTAAGCGTAAATATGTTCACCACTTTGACAGAGCGGATCTGTGATAACTATTTGGCTTCCCGAATACGACTCAAACATTCATAGAATTAGACCGCCATTTTGTCTGGTGCATTTTCAAGGTGCTCCGCTTTACATAGCTTAGATCTGAGCTGTACTAAAAGTATTGTACAGACAAATTATTCTGAATTTGAGATGTTGAACATCGGTAACACAGGAGTCAGATTCTTGCCGTATATCTCAGATAATACTACGGTTGTATATTACAGTACGAATATTACAAATATGGACAATAACTTTTGGGCAACAAATTATAAAACAAGCAACAATACTTCGAATACTTCATGCGTCATACCACATATAATTGTGAGCACATTCAAAGAAACATATAACGTACATGTTGGTTCTACTCTTAACTTGGAATGTTTCTACGTCGGTGTTTATTGGCCTAACATAACTTAGCATAGAAACGGCAATGACGTCATGGGGCAATTCATTCTGAAACCATTTAAACCGGATATTTTCTGTCGCTTAAAGTGGAATCTTTGAATTTTGCAGGAAACTGCAATTGTAAAGCACACATTTTAAGTTATCACGGATATCAACATGTTCAGCTACAAGTTCTCTTTATTGTTAATAGAATCCGGTTCGTGGCAACAACACCTACCGGAATACTTATATCATTAAATACGACAATAACGCCTACCCGCCATGTTATATTGTACAGGGCGTATAAATAAACGTTCAACTACGTATCCGTACCATTCGAAGGCTCCGTCAATGTTGTAAGAATTGCGTCACTCGAGCTGGAAACGGAATACGAAGTCTGCGTGACGTCCTTTAACGAATTAAATGACAGGACCTGCAGTCGAACAGTAACTAGCGGTGCGCATGCGCAGGGAGTTCACTACGATTTGTTGGCCGTTGGGACAATGTCAGTCTTTCTTGTGATTGCGTTCGTTTGTTTGGTGTATACGGTTTATAAGTGCGTGTACAAGATCCGTCTTATTGCTTATCATCGTATGTACCTGGTGGGGTCCGAACACCATTTTTTTTAAAGATATTATTCTAATATTGTTTATTTTAAAGGACAGAGAAAGTATGACTCCGTATTAGCATTTGGCATTTTAACTTCATGTTCCATTATAACAAAGCTACTTATAGTCTGAAATAAAAAAATAGAGATCACTGCACCTCTAAATAATTTTGTTTTTAAAGACGGTGTTCGACGCGCAAGTTCATTTTAAACGTCAAATAATTATTTCAATAAGCAATCTGGTTATCAACTTTTCTACTTTGGTCAAACGGTGATGTTTTATAAGTCGAATGTAATACAAACAAATAAACCATATCGTTTAGAATGACTAGATTGCGTAATTACATGGTTAGTTTAAATGCAATGTGTCACTTGCCTTAAATTAATAACCAACTAATTGTATATAATAAGAATTCAATATTGCTCAAACAGCTGGAGTTTCACTTCTTTATATTTTATTGGACAATGTAATAGAAACTGTGAGTGAAATATGTGGCGCGTTCTGAGTAAATTGGGCATAAGCATGTGCGCACAGGCTAATCAGGGACGAAACTTTCCGCCTAAATTGGATTTTTGCTAAGAAGCGACTTCATTGCAACGAAAAATGTCATAAAAACGGAAAGTGTCGTCTCTGATTAGCCTGTGCGGACTGCACTTTACGCACATGCATTATGCCCAGTTTTCTCAGAAAACGACTCAATTAACGAGAACGCTGCGCAAGATTATTTAATACGCCAATTTAGATCACAGAGTTTTTCAAATTTGTTTATATGATATTCACCAATCAAATCGCGATCGTATATGATGCCAATCCCATTGGTTATAGTTTTAACACTAAGACAACAAAGATGCGCCTATAATCGTCCCGCTGCCGATATAACCGCCCGAGCTTATTTGCCAGAGGGCCGTAATGGTTAAGTTCAACAAGGTGTGTTTGTGAAACAATATGTCCCCATATAAACGACCTTTGGCCTTGAAGGATGATCTTGACCTTGACCTTTCACCACTCAAAATATGCAGCTCCATGAGATACACATGCATGCCAAATATCAAGTTGCTATCTTCAATGTTGCAAAAGTGTACATTAAATAAGCGATTTTTACCCATATATTTGACCTATGACCTTGAATGATGACCTTGACTTTGACCTTTCACCACTCTAAATTGTGCAGCTCCATGTGATGCACATGCATGCCAAATATGAAGTTGCTATCTTTAATATTGCAAAAGGTATGGCAAATGTTAAAGTTTGACGCAAACACACAAATAAACCAACAGACAGGGCAAAAACAGTATTCCCCCACTATAGGTGGGGGACATAAAAAATGTTAAACTAAAAAGTGACAAACGGGGTAAAAATTAGACGGCGTTTATGAGATAAACAATATAATTACAAAATGTCTGATAATTACATCACTAAGACAACACCTTAAATTGTACAAGATAATTGACAAACAAGAACAACAAAAATTTAATTGTCATTTATTTAAAAATATGTTATAGTTCTATGCCAAAACTGATACTTGCCTGTAGTTTTAAGTATATTTTGTACGAAGCGTTATTTCTGTTTTAAATAAAGAGTTTTTATTATTGCTTAATATCATACAATGGAATAACATTTAATTGAAACCAAACTTATTGTTGAAAATACACATTTTAATCGAGCAAACAATATTCTATGCAATCCAGGACAATGCATGCAACACAACAATAAGCGTGAACGTGAAAGACGCTTGAAGAATCACATTGAAACGATCTATTCAAAGCTTGGGTGTTTATTTTTGAAACGTGTTTGTTTTCCTATCTCTGTTTCTAAATACAATTTCAACGGCGTTGTACAAAAATAAATCAATGTTGTGAGAATAAACAACATTTTGCAGTAATGTATACATACACATACAATAGTGTATGAGATGGTCATCAGAGGGCTAAAACCCAACGTTGGTTCTTAACAGAAGACATCTAAATGTTCTGAACATAATGCATTTTCACAAACGTATACAATTTACCACCAAAAGTCAGTATGGGAATTAATGTCAATTTTAGTACTTTTGTTACTTAATATTTCAAAACAAACTATTGTAATCCATAAACAAATACGTTTTCAAATCTGGCGTCAAAGTGTGTAGTGACACACTTTATTATAATTTAAGGTCATATCATTTCAAAGTTTATGTGCAACAGTACTGACACGTCTATCTCAATTATGTATTAGTATTAAAGCATACATATATATGCACAGTGCTGCGAAAGCAGACGTACAATGGTTCGCGAAAGCAGTTTAACAATAGTGACATAAGTACAAAATTATTGCGAATTCGGTGAATACATCGTTCAGTCGTTAAGGTGAAAATGATTATGTAAACACAGTACAGCAAATTATTTATCTTGCGTTGTTTGCGTTAAAACTTCTTATACGCCTGGGTCTCATTATGTGAACACAATACAGCGAATCATTTCTCTTGCATCGGTTGCATTAAAACATCTTAAACGACTGGGTCTCATTATTTGCACACAATACAGCGAATCATTTGTCTTGCATTGTTTGCGTTAAAACTTCTTATACGCTCAGGTCTCTGTTCTATCGAACCAGAATGGCATTCATAATAATTGCAATTTAGAAAGCTGCTGGAAAGAACAAATGTGGGCACAATTTGTGTCAATTCAAACCATAATGTTTAACAAGATAAATGCCACAGTGACAAAGTATATTTTGATAAGAAGAAATCATAATTTAATTTTAAAGTATTGGACTAATAAATGCACCATTTGATTTAATTTGCGATACTTTAATGTCCCGTGTTTCGGAATAACATTCAAAGTCAGTGAACTAGTACATGAAAAGCAAAAACACAAAACGGCAAAATAATTAAAACTCTCAAGAAATAATGCAGCTGTTAAAAATGTTTCGGCATGATCAACAATAAATATACTGATTTAGAAACATTCTAAGCATAGTGAATCATTCCATATTACCCATCCTGTATATTAATAATGACGAAATAATCAAAATGTGCATCTTAACTAATGCATAAAAATGCCCGTTAATGTGGATCGGCTGTCGAGTGGTCTGGCGAGTATGAGGTTTCCACGATTTGAATTGTGACAAACACATATGTCCAATTTCACGTAATCTTTTTTTGACATGTATACCAGTACACTAGACTCTACCCTAGTGTTAGTTGTATCGATCGCAATTGTCGACAGTAAATGGTAGTTTTTATTTAGGTCACAAGACACTCGTTGACAGCTATGAGTCTGTGATATGATAAAAGTCCATGTAAACATATACACTCATGAATTGGCTTCCGTAAACGTTGCTTCTTGAAGACTAAATTGATAATTTGGGTGTGAATTATATCTACCAAATTCCGCACGACATGTTTTGTATGTATAGTCTTTTGATAACCAACAACCTGGCATGGCTGGTTGGTCAACAAAAAATACGATATCATAACCTGAAATACATAATATTAATACTGCAAGCAAACAATGCACCACACTATGAAATTAAATACATTCAAAATAGACGTATGCATTTTTGTACAAGATTTCATGTAACCCAACTATTATCAGAGTGTAAAATTTAGTATTTTAATTGTTTCCATATCACTGGCCTTTTTTCTTTATCAACCATCACACGTATTATAATCAATTAATAAAATCTGTGTACATGTGACATTAGCAGCCACATAGAAAGTATTTTAATATCATTGTTGACGAATAATTGCAATACCTGTGCAAGAAGCACCGTTACAGATCCCAATGTCTTGTGGAAGGCCATCACAGTAACGGCCAAGAAGAGACGGAAGTGGATTATTGCATGCTCTGTATCTAGTTTAACGCCCTCCGCCACACGACGCAGAACAGGAACTCCAGTTGTCCCACGCCAACCAATGTCCATCAAAAAAAAAAGTACTCAAACGTGTGCATAATATCCGACGTGATTTATATTAATACCGAACCGAGTCCCATGCTGTCGACCAAACGTCGTAGTGTGTGTGTTTTTATATGGACTTTTTCATACACAACGCTGTGGTAATAAGCAGCTTAAAGTAGATGTTGTTAGGTGTTCATTATGACACAGGTCTTTGAACTTTTATATAGAAACAAACGACGAAAACATGTACGCTACCAATCCATACAATCAGTCATAAGGAATACAATACAAACGGAAAAATATACACATACATTTCATAAATATGACGACTCGTGTGGCGATTGCTGTACAAAATGTGGGTGTTATCATGGCAACGGTCATCAAGCGGGAAGATAATTATTTTTTAGAGGATGCTATATTTGGTTTTAGTTATTATTTGCTTTGCTAATTGATACATGCACTTATGTGTTTTCGTTTAAAAGAATATGCTCAATTATAAATAAAATAATAATTCTGGTGAACGTTTCAGTTGAGAAAATCATCAAATACATATCCGCCGGTACATACCCGTGCATCCTGTAGCGAGGCATATTCGGTCCTCTCTGGAATCTCCCAAACAATTGTCCCCACCTTTTGTCGGTAATGGGTTGTCACACGATCCGACCCGTCTCTGCATGCCAATGTCGCATGTAACTGAGCATGAACCCGATGGTGCCCACTGGCCCATTGAACAAAGAAATGATTACATATATAGCATGTGAGTAAACGTATCTCATTTCGACTGATTTTTGCGGTTTACCTGTTTGGCAATAAAGTGTTTTATAATTTTAAAAATTCATTACAAGTAAACCACGGTAAATTGTTACATAATGAGCTTTTATTTGGGAAAATTAGTGGAACCGGTCATTGTGTCGCTTTAATATTTATATGAGTGATCTTTTTTTAAAACGTAAATGGTTATATTTTACCAGGACACGAATCCATAATGCACGTCTGACTCTCAGTTCCTGTTCCCACACAGTCCAGTCCACCATTGTAAGGTGCAGGATCGGTGCAAATTCAATGACGTGCTTGAGTTCCATTTGCGCACGTGACGTTACATCCGCTCGAAGAGGACAACCAGTTCCAATGTCCATCAACTTGCATGATTGTATAACAGTAATGCTATATGTCTCATATTACTTTCAACGTTTTATTAAATAATTTGAATGGAAATATTTTAGAATTCTTGTTGTTTAAGAGCCAGATATAAATACTTATCTTTAGGAAGATTATACAAAACGGGTAAATGCACTTTATAAACCAGGTAATGCAAAATCTATTATCATTTCATCATTTTATGCAATAAAAGTATTCTTAATAAAAATTGTTTTGGGCAGAAATGTTACCTAAACAATCAAGCAACACAATTGTCGTAATCACTAACTCCCTTACCCACGTTACAGAGGTTGCAAAACCTCGGGCAAACCAATTTCGCTTTTTGAATATCGGCACACACGTTGAATATGGAATCCATCTTCGCACAATCGACGGACGGATCGTCAACACAATTTCTTGCTGAAAATTCATGTGTCTTGGAATGTTTTGAATAATAAGCATTGATCAGAATAAATATACCTCAATATATAGAACATGTTTAATAAACATTGAAATGACACCGACAGTCTCACGACAGCATAATACACGTCATCAAATAAACTTTGATCGCAAACTGAGACACTTTCAATATAAATACAGCCAGAGAATCATAGCTACAAATAAACATCTTTTTAAGTGCAACCTATCCAACACAAATCTATGTGATATATGTAGTGAACATATTGAAACAATAGAATACCTTTTCAGGGATTGTAAACATATTCAATCTCTATGGAATCAATTGACAACATTTCTTGAGAAACACAAACTAAATGTTAAACTATCTCTTATGTACTTCTAAGTAAGAATATGAAATTACTTAACGTGGATAGCTCGTGACCGTTCGGTTGCAGGTTCGTATCTGTGACATTTCGGCAGTCGTAGCATTCAAGCGCATCTAAAAAATGTACACACATTTGTATGTTAAAGATGAAAACGACGCATAGGCATTTTTTTTATTGCAGATCAATAGATGAAAAGCCTATCATGAAATAAATAGCTTTAAGAATCGCCTTAATTGCCCTCTAATATAAACATTATATTGCAGCAATCACGGAAATTAATCGCATAACCAATCAATGACATAAATCAGTTTTGCAATTTAACATTTCTTATTGATACAATGATGCAAATTAGTTTTTTGATACATATTCTTACTGAAGCATATATAAAAGCAATGTATTCAAAATGCAAATAGAACAATTATATTGAATAATCCATATATTATTGTTCTAGAACGCGTTACACAGCATACATAGTTCTTGAACTTTGCAACATACATACAAGAACAATGATATTGATACCATCAGTTATGTGTCCAACATTTCTCATTGCCAAAAAGCATTAACGAAGTACAAAGCTATCGTGACATAAACACGGGATAAGCAAACTTATTGGCACCAAGTACTTTCAACTGATGAAACAGCATCGAAATGTTACTACGACCATTTAAAACCACACATTGTTTCCATCACTTATTGCTATGAGCAAATTTCTCATGTAGAAAATAGCACACTCTGACAGTGGATAATTAATTAAGCACAAACAAGGTAGCTTGATATTGCATTGTCGACAAGAGTAGTTTGATCATTGTTTAATAGTAGCCATATGCATCAGAAACAAAAGCGTTTCATTCTAGGATTTATTTATTATAGTGTCACCAGTTCCGATTAAAGGATGAACAGTTTGACTTATGATACTCCTTTACTGATGAACTCTACTCCAGATTCCTATCATTTGTACCGGGTTCCAGCAGTAAGAAAATCGGTACTATCGATTTAACGGGCTTCTCGAAAGGCAAACAGTCCTTTCAGAGCGTGTCCCGAGGAAATCAAATTTTCGAACTCCCGCTGCTCAAGCGAACCCACTAGCAAATAGGCCACGCCGACGGACAGGAGAATATTTTCGGGATATTATGTAGAATTTATTCGTTACTGTCACATATGTTACACGGGGGTCAGATAAAATCAAATACATCTCAGTTAACACGTTAAATTGATGTTTTATTATATTGCATATACTATTACAACACTTCAATTAATATGGTTAAAGAAAATGCACGAGTCTTAGATATTTTATGAAAGGTAATCTAATCACTGAAACACTTACATGCTTGTGATAAAATAGCTGCAAGTAGCACAATACAAATATCTGAAAATAATATTCAATAAAATCGTTTTCTCCGCTTTTGATGAATGCGGTCGTACTTTCAAAGTGTTAGATTGAGCTTAATTGTTTCGATGAGTTCTGTGAGTTAAAACCTCTATCAGGTTATGTTAAAATGTTATTTGATTTCAATACATTTCACGAAAGTGTTTGATTTTTGTTTTATTAAATGTAATTATAATACATATTAACACATCGATGCAAATAAGCCAAATATCATACACAAATACGAAACGTATTACAGGCGCTTCGAAAGCTGTAAGTTTTTAGGGTCAATACTATTTTACAAAATTTCCCTTCGTATTTACGCTCAACACAGAATTTTAAAATTAATCAGAAAAAACATCATACATTATTTTAAAAGATTATAACATTTACAAGAAGAAATCATAAATGCAAATATTAATATAACTTAAAATAAATCTTAGTTCTCGCCATATGGGGCACAATGGTTATGGAGTATTTTGATACAAACATTTTCTTTGCAGAACATTTAAAGCAACATGAAACATTGATGTAGTTGTGATAGTTTGTGCTCCGTACATAACATTGGGTCTTGTCCCATGATTACGGAGTGAAGATATAACCACTTTAAGCGTACCGTATAATCAGCAATGACGCCACATCATGTCACATCCTCCAAAACTTAAAAATTATCTGTAATTTTCAATGTTATCTTTCAATATTTGAACAGTGAATTATGCGTAATCACTGACATGTCTCTTCAAGCTGAAGTAGAGCATTAGATAAAAGACCTCGACTGATTACACAGAAATCTCAACTATTTCCCTTTTTTTCTCTGTAGCCCTGTTAGATACATTCTACAACATTGTATTAATAAACAATACAAAATCTAAGAACACTTCAAAAGAGCAGCGCTCTGGGAAAACGGGTCTTAGTGCATGTGCGAAATGTGTTATCACTTTCCGCTTTTATGGAATTTTATGAAAATTCTCTTTTACAAGAAAATCTTATCTAGGCGGAAAGTGTCGTCTCTTATGAGCCTTACCGACTGCACAGGCTGGTCTGGGACGACACTTTACAGACATGCATTAAGCCCTGTTTTCCCAGAGTGAGGCTCACAGTATAAACTCACCTTTGTATCCATTGAAAGCACAACCTTGAAAAGAAGGAGTCACTTGTCTCTGGACATGGCTTCGGGGAGAATAATTGAGAGTTAATTGAGCCGCATTCTGGGAAAACTGGGCTTAATGCATGTGCAAAATTGTCATACCGGATTAGCCGGTGTGGATTGTAGAAGCTAATAAGGAATAACACTTTTGGCGTGAATTGAATTTGTATTTTGAAGGAAGCCTCTTCCTGCCGAAATTTTTTTTTATGCAAAAAGTGTCTTCCCAGATTAGCCTGTGTGGACACAAGTAGCACTGAAACTAAATATTTCAAACCAAAAGGGATGAAATGAATATATAAATTGGTTCGTGCAATTTATATGAAGCAATTAAAAAGACCCATTATTCCAAATCTGAAGATTTCACGCCGTGTATTTTCAAATTTCAGGTTTTTTGAGCTACTTTTTCCCAATTTAAACGGTTCTGGTACTTTTCCCAATTAGGCAAAAAAAATCGCTGGTACAAAGTAACAATGGTATGAGTTTTTTAGGGCCCTAATTTACTGATAACATTTTATACTATACCTTTGATGCAACAGTGTGTTTTACTCAGAATGAAAACTGAATTCATAAATAATTTTTTACTTGATATGATTGACTTGGTTAGGTTAGGGAAAATACTGATTAAACCAGTGCAAAAACATTCATTTTATTGTAAGATAGTTACCAGTTATAACTATGTTGGATGATGTCAGAACAGATCTGAAGCAATAATTGAGCCTTGATCTGGGAAAATGGGACTTAATGCATTTGTATAAAATGTCGTCCTCAATAAGCCCGCACCTGCTGATCAGGGACACCACTTTCCGCTTTTACCGACTTTTTCATATAAAGAAGATCTCTTCTAAACCATACTCCAGTGTAGGCGGGAAGTGTTATCCCTTATTAGCTTGTGCTAACCGTGCACAGTTTAAGTCCAGTTTTCCCAGAATGCTGATAAAATATTTTAAAATTACAAATTCTTATCAAATTAATATATTTATTGATTGGTCGCTATCGCATAGCAGATATGGTGTCCGCCTAGCAAGCGGGAGGTCACAGGTTTCATCCCCACCATGGGAGGTTTCTTCAGATCTCCCCCAAAGACACCAAGGCTGGATCTCTCCAGGAAAAGACTCAACAGTGTTTCACTAAGCCTTAGTTGTTCGATGCATTCAAGCTCAAATAAAATAGGCTTAAAATAACTTAACGTACCTTTCTAGTAGTGACTGGTACCTCTTCTACCAGGAAACTCAACACAAGCTGGGCCACACTCATAATAGAGTAAATGTTGGACATAACAAAACCCAGCAGAAATGTTTCATACTCCTGAAATGTTCAGAATAAGATCAACAAGTGTTCTTAAAACCACATGTTCTGGGCACTTTGAACATTCAACTCATATATTGATTTAATCAAAGTTCAAATCAACCAACATTTTTCATATTTGAAAATCTAATTATATTTAAGACCTTTCTTACTTGATCCAAGTTTAAGAGGCTATACCGAGCCATATTCCATTGAGATCATTTTGACGCGTTTGTAGTGAATATTATATTTAAACATGAATATGAAACAAAACATATTGTGGCCATATTTTAGTCAATATTTTGACATGTAATTTATTGAATTTGTAAGAACTGCTTAGCTTGTTCTATTTTATTATTGGGATCAGTGTGTCCAGTATGACATTAAAATCAACCCAAAGATTGCATTCACAATAATATTGACTGCTTCTCAGACAAATATTTTGTAACCTTTATCTGTATATCACATGCTAGGGCAAAGTACAAATAGTTTAATCATCCGATGTTCTATAAATGGAAAAACCAATAGATAAAGTCAGAAAATATTTCAATTATCTAACATCCACTTCACCTATATGAATGATATCTTGTGATAAAATCACCTGACATGAATTAACAGGTTAAATGTTTGAACGTCCATAGGACATTTTGGGTTATCAACTTCATTTATTGTTTAAACATCTTAGGCCAGATTGTTGACTTTGAATATTTATCTCTTTTTATCTCAAACTAAGATGGCTACAATATGGGATTGGATTTATTAGCTTGTTGAAATATGAAAAGTCTGTGATTGTGCATACTCTGATTTAAAGTTGGTGGGTATGTCACCAGTACTATTACATGGACGATAAAGGGCCAGTACATGTTATGATAAAATGTTTCATGATATACAACAATACTAACTAACGATGGTCAGCTCTAATTGAGCACTTAATCACTTATCCAGAAAATTTAGAATAAAACAGTTTGATAACACTTTCAGTGATCTAGAACTGATTTAAGATGTAAATAGAAAACCTTAAAATGTTCCCAATTGTTCAGATCACAAGCAATAGAGTATATAATGCAGACTGATGCTTGCTGACAAGGTTCACGCATGTACCGACAGGCTTTTATGTGCCCAAAGACTAAGAATTATCCGACATAGACATTCAAGGGGTCAAACAATTTCCATACACATTTATAAAGAAGCCATCTTCTGGGGTCTAATGACATCTGAAATGCTACTTTTATACTGAGTTTACCACATACAAGGCTTAATATGAAAAAAGAATTTCATCCAGAATTCTAAACACCCTGTGTAAGGATACGTGCAACGCCACAGAGAATATTTTTCACTTTGGTATTATGTTTTGCAAATGCCTGCCGTTTGAAAGGAAAAGTTTCTGCTTAAATCTGATTTCCTGAGTTGTTCAAAGAGGTTCCATTGAAAATGTTTTTAGGCTAAATTCTTGTAGTGAAATGCAATTTCATATGATGTTTTTAATCTTATTTTCCCACATAAAGATACGTACCTGGGTCATAGTACTTAGTGTTCTTTCTTGAAACAGATTATTTGTATAGGAATAAATTGTTATCATTCAGATTCAAAAGGTAAGTGTTCTCTTAAAGGTTACATATTCTCAAGCAAGAAGTCCTGACACAAAGGTTACATGATGTCAGTTTGATAATAAGCATCCATGGAATGTTTAAACTACAGTTTAAATAATGTGCTTTGTTATACACCAATACCATTTACAAATGTTTACATGTAAGTATTAAGGTAATACATGTAACTACGTTCTTTGCACGGCATTTTTACACTTTTTTCTAGCAAAACATCTGTTGGGTATATTTTTCTTCTTAAAATTGCAGCGTTCATTCCACTGAATACCAGTTTGTAATTTCCAAGATAAATATGTTGATTTATTATGCACACTATTAATAGTTACAGGGAAAGTTACTGACCCGATATGGGATATACGGTTCTGTAGAAAACCATATCGGGGCGAGATCGAAGGCCAAGCCCCGATATAGTTTTCCACAGAACCGTATATTCCTTATCGGGTCAGTAACTAACCCCGTAACTATTTTATCACGACAACTACTTTCCATCTCATCTCATCCAATTAACAAATTTTAATGTTTCTACTGCCCCATATACAAATGAAGTTTTTACTGCCCCGTAAAGTCTGCCCCATATAGTCTACTGACACCACATAGAATATATGGGGTCAGCATGTGACGTCAAACAGCCAATGAGAGAAGAGTATTTTGTAGATGACGTGATATACATGTTTAGCTTACCTGCGCATAACAAAGCACATGGTGAGCTTCTATGATCCGCTTTTGTCTGTTGTGCGCTGTTTGTCTACAATTTGCCATTTTAACTCAGTTTAGGGCACATTTATTCATAATCTTCATGCAAATTTGTCAGAAAATGTTTCCCAATGAAATCTCGGTCGAGTACGAAAGCGGTAACGGGCTGTTTAAAAACATAGCCACAAGTGAGTTGAGCAGTTTCTCTTATATGGTTATATTGAAACATGGTGATGTTACATACAATGCCCAATCTTAATGAAACGTTTTAAATGTTTGTCTCAAGGTTTTTATATGCCCATGCATAGTTCCAGTCCATTGAAATAATTGGCCACCAGGGGGCATGACAGTTTTCCTGGTATGCCTATAGTGAAACCTTCTGAACACTCAATAATTGTTGTGCCAATCATTATGATACATGATTACAACATTTGGTCTTATGATATCTCAACTGAGTACAAATGTGTATGGTCCATTTACAATTGCAGTATTTCTTATAATAAATTGTAGTAACACATGTGAACACTCTGAAGGTCATTTGCTTAGACTATCTACAGACTGTATCGCCTGAGATCAAAATGTAGTTCACAAGGCCAAATTAAAGGAAAAGCTTGTGGAAACTCTAGAGGTCACTTTTTTTCCCTATTTTCATGAAACTTGGTCAGATTAGTATCTTGTGATTTATTGCTTGAGTGTTAAACTGGGTCACAACGGCTCAAAAACTGGGTAACTATATACTGTGAGTAAAACTTGTATACAGTCTAGTGGCCTCATTTATTTCCAACCTTCATTAAACTTGGAAGAGATTTGTTTCCTTCTGTTTAAAGTTCCGGAAAACGGCACTTTCCAAAGTGTGACAAAAATGTAAATTTCCCAACTGCTGTCCAAAAAATCCCAAATGCAGGTTTAAAACAATTGTTATAAATAAAATACAACATTAAGTTATTTTTCCTATGCAGCCTTATGGCTTGAACCTATGTAATTATAATATTGGCAACTTGACAACATTTAGTTATCAATTTAAAAGTATTTGTGAGCAAAAAATCAAATACACACAAATCCCAATCTGAAGAATTCAAGATGCAAAATTTCCCAATATCAGTTTTTTTGCACACACTTTTCTCTATTGGGCTGGGACTGGTACTTTTCCAAACTTGGCAAAAAATTATTTTGTTTGGCAGGGGTCGGCCGACCGGGCGACTGAGGCAAAAAAATTCACCCACGGGGAGAAAACTTCGCTTTTTAATACAGAAGGGAGAAAAAAACTTTGCCCTAAGTTCAGAAATCCATTTGCAAACTATAGATAACACGCACATGTTCACAGTAGGGGGCGACTTAGCAAATTAATACGCGAGGATATTCAAATGCAAGATACCTGTCAATGACGCTGGCGAGTCCATAGACTCTATCCGCTGCAACTGACCTGGTTGACTCAGATTTGCCAATACATTGTTAACGTCGCTGATTAGCTAATAGATTGCTGACTATCCAATCACATCTGTGATAACATACCACATATGGTCTTCCGCAACTTCAATCATAATAGGCTCTCATCCTTTGTAAATTAATCAATAATAAAAAATAACAACAAAAACTGATTAGCTGTGAAGTTCGGGTGGGTTCATTGATTGATATTGAGTAGAGAGTTTTGTCCTTTAATTGTTGACTTGCTTTTCGCACTTTACGGGGACTTCATTTATTTTAGAAAATGATTATCACAAACTGCAACCAATTGTTATTTAATTTATACTGTACAGAAGAAAAACGTGCGAATGTTTCCAAGTATCAGTTATTGCAAACAAATAACACCATCAGCGTACATATTAAGGAGGAAAAAATTGTTAACGATCATTTCACGTTTGTATTTGCAACTATCAACAACTACAAACCAGGAGAATTTCTCGAAAAGTGCCTACAAAATAACGCATAATCGTGAATCGAGTCCGAATTTATAACAATTCAATTTCAAGGATATCTAAAATAACGAACAGAACGCGTATTTACTTTACCTATGCATATACCATGGTCAACTAATTTTAACGAAAAACGTGTTCGGAATTACAGTGAGGTGGTGTTTTTTAACTCACGCGATGTGACGTTATTTGATGTAAACATGATAACACTTTCATAATGCCGAAAATTATCTATATATTTGATAGATAATTGGCATTGCGAAAGTGTTATTATTGGAATAAATGCTCACTATTATGTAAGATCCTCTGTTAACTTGTAGCGTTTGTAAACAGTTATATTCTAAACCATATTAATGTCATACTGTTTGAAAAACTCAAGCATAAAGTAATTTTATTCTTCATTTGTGAGCAGTAAGTGGGTAGGGCGTAGCAGGAATGATTATTAATATGGAATATGACGCAACAATAAACAATTAAAACACTTAAGATTATTTAATTTAATTTGAATTCATTGGATAAAAAATAAACATATTAAGTATTTAAAGAAACAAATGCATTTAACAATTAAATAATACAATACAAGTCGTGCGTAACTAGTCGGGGCTCATGCTTTTGCTTTAGAAGGGACCGGCTTCAAACAACAGGAACTTCAACATTTTCTATTCAACTTTTTACTTTCTATTGTAATCATGTAAGACTTTCAAAAACATTATAGATGTGTCAGTAAACATACTTAATTACATATAAAAAAGAAATGACGACAAAAGCTCAGCAAGAGACATGCACTGAACACAATAGTTCAGCAAGAGACATAGACTGATCACAATAGGTCAGCAAAAGACGTAGACTGACCACAATAGCTAAGCAAGAGACATATATTAACAACAATAGATCAGCAAGAGACACAGACTGACTACAATAGCTCAGCAAGAGACATAGACTGACCACAATAGCTCAATAGGAGACACAGACTGACCACTATAGCTCAGCAATAGACATAGACTGACCACAATAGCTCCGCAAGAGACATAGCCTGACCACAATAGCTCAGCAAAGACATATATATACAAAAATAGCTCAGAAAGAGACACAGACTGACCACAATAGCTCAGCAAGAGACACAGACTGACCACAATAGCTCAGCAATAGACATAGACTGGCCACAACAGCTCAACAAGAGACATAGCCTGACCACAATAGCTCAGCAAGATACATATATTGACAACAATAGCTCAGAAAGAGACATAGACTGACCACAACAGCTCAGCAAGGGACATTTACTTACAACAATAGCTCAGCAAGAGAACAGACTGACTGTTATAACTCAGCAAGAACATAGACTGACGACAATAGCTCAGCAAGAAACTAGACTGACCACAATAGCTCTGCAAGAGACATAGACTGACGACAATAGCTCAGCAAGAAACTAGACTGACCACAATAGCTCAGCAAGAGACATATATTGACAACAATAGCTCAGAAAGAGACATAGACTGACCACAACAGCTCAGCAAGGGACATTTACTTACAACAATAGCTCAGCAAGAGAACAGACTGACTGTTATAACTCAGCAAGAAACATAGACTGACCACAATAGCTCAGTAAGAGACATAAACTGACCACAAAAGCCCAGCAAGAACATATGGGCATGAGCTGACATGAGTACAAACAGCATTAGTATGCCTTCTTTACAAAGTATCCATACAAAATAGTTTGTTTGAAATTTACATGAAGCAATTTAAAAGACCCATAATTCCCACTCTGAAGATTTCACAACAGGTACTTTCCCAATTTCAGGGTTTTTAGCCCTACTTTTTTCCCATCGTTATGGTACTTTTCCCAATTGAGCAAAGAAAATCGCTGGTACAAAGAAACAATCGTATGAGTTTTTTAGGGTACAACAGTGGAAACCCTCTAAACCTGATCTACTCTATACCGGAATCCTCTCTAAATCGGACACAATGTCCGGTCCCATTTTTTTTGCCTATAAAACCATACGTAAAATATTTCCTCAAGACCGGAATCACCTCTTTTCTAAATACCGGTCATTCTTTTGATAAAAATTGGGTTATTCCATACGTAACTGTACCTCTCTAAACCGGTCAAGACCGGTTTATTGCAGCTCAGACATAGAGTCAAAAACCTGTGAATAGCGGATAAAAGACGCGTGAAATAAATAAAGTTTGTCGAAAATTTTGCAAACTGTAAACATCGCAAAACCATTTAAAGAGACTGCTTGCGATGTAGATATCAATCAATACAAGTGATAATGCTGATTATAATAACTGATAACAAACATAAGGTTTCTTTAGTGTGTTTTGTTTTTGATGTAGGAAGCAGTGCTAAATTTTAATAAGCAATTTGATATTGAATTGCTTATTTAGTGTCATATAAAATGATGATTAGCGGAGGTCTTGAAGCAGTTGCATATAGATATCCATTTATATGTTCAAATTGGCGATACAGATAACTAAGACTAAAATTCCCCAACCTCCTTCATAGCGAAAGCGCGTGACATTCTCTCTTGAAGACAAAAGCAAACTGATCAAAAAGTCAGATATGATGCCTTAACCTACACTCAAGATTCTGTCTGAGAAATATGGGGTAGGAAAGTCAACGGTCGGGTTTAAAAAGTCTGTGTACATTTCTCATTAGGAAAACAATTCTAAACCCATAACAAGTCGGTTTAACGATGAGATGAAATTTGAAACGATCAACAAACTTGTATGGTATTAGTTCTGTATTGTAAGAGCTAAGTTATTGCAGATCTCTGGTCCGATCATGTAGTTAACTGATAACATTTAATACTATGCCTTTGATGCAACAGTATGTATTACTTTTTTATTCAAAATGAAAACAGAAATCATAAATAACATTTTTGTTAAGTATTGTTGACTTGGTTATGTTAGGGAAAATACTGATTAAACCAGTCAAAAACATTATTTTATTTCATTATATTGTAGTTACCAGTTATAACTATGTTGGATGATGTCAGAACAGATTTGAAGCAATAATTGAGCCTTGCTCTTGGAAAATCGGGCTTAACGCGTTTGCATAAAAAGTCATCTATTATTAGTCTGCACCGGCTGATCAGGGACACCACTTTCCGCTTTTACCGACTGCTTCATTCAAAGACAATCTCTATTAAACCAAAATTTAGTGTCGGCAGGAAGTGTTGTTCCCTGATTAGCCTGTGCCCATGATTAGCCTTTTCCGACCACACATGCATTAACCCCAGTTTTCACAGAATGCTGCTAAATTATGTAAGAAAGTCATATCTAATCAATTTACTTATTGATTAGTAGCAATGGTATAGTGGATATGGTGTCCGCCTAACCGGAAGGTCACATGATTGATCCCCACCATGGGAGCTTTCTTTAGATCTCACCCTAAGACACCAAGTCTGGTTTTACCCAAAAACACACTCAATAGCTTTTACTATGCCGTTTCACTAAGCCTAAGGCGTTCGATGCATTCAAGCTCAAATAAAAAAGGTCTAAACTAACTTAACTTACCTTTCTTGTAATAACCAGTACCTCTTCTGCCTCGCAACTCAACACTAGCTGGGTCGCACTCATGGGAAAGTTAATGTTGGACATTACAAAACCCAGCATAAACGTTTCATACTCCTGCAACGTTTAAAATTAGATTAATGCCAATACTAAACCCTATTCCACTTAGATATGTACTTTGATTATTTTGTAGTTCCGTATACAATATACATAAATTTAAGACCTTTGTACGATCATAGACTCAAGTTTTAAAGCTTTCGTTTACAAGCCTAATGAGCAGGTAATAACATAACACCTGAACAGGCTGCAAGTTAATTTGCATTTCCTGGGCACATTAAACATGTTAAATATTCCACTAAACTATTCATTGAAGCAAAGTTAAAATCTAGAAAAATAAATTTACTTTTTGTTTCTATATGCGTTAAACTATCCAATACAACTTTTTTGCCTAAACTGGATTTTCACTAAGACGAGAGTTCCTTCAATCTAACAAACATACCATAAAAGAACAAAGCATTGACCCTGATTAGCCTGTGTGGACTGCACAGGCTAATCTAGGATGACACATTATGCACATGCATTAAGCCCAATTTTTCCCACAAGGTGGCTCATTTTTACATGATTTAACGTGACAACATTAGCCTGACCCTTTGAACTCTTTTAGCATAAATTATCTGTATGCATAATGTGTCTTATATTTTATTTCATTTTTTGTTTTGTGTGTGGATGTGGCAAAAATCAATTACAATCACTAGCAATACACAAAGTACTGAAGTATTCAAAGGAAGAAACTTTGATTTTTCTGTAATATATGCATAAGTAAGTGTCAGATTAGTGGTGTTAAGATTTAACTATTTCCCACTTAGATATGTTTTTTGACGCATCTGTAGTCCCTTAGAAAGTAACATTTAATTTAATACCTTTCTTACTTAATTCAAGTTTTAAAGGTTTCATTACCAACCCTTAGTTACTGGTGAGCAGGAAACAGCATAAAACCTGAACAGGCTGCTAGTTACTCGCTGGGTGTTCTGGTTTTATGCTTGTTGCAAAAGCCATTTTCACATTGGGGTCACCTACAGTCCAAGGCCAATGCACATTCGAAGTATCAAGCCAATCGGTCAAATTAATGACGAGTCATTGTTCGGACATGATTTCCCCACTTATTGTGACAGTACCATGACCTTCAACCAAGTGACTCCAATTTCAATAGGGGTCATCTACTGGCCAACGCACATGTGAAGTATCAAGCCAATGGGTCAATTTGTTGATGAATTATTGATCGGAAACGATTTTCACATTTATTGTGACATTGACCTTGAATTTTGAACTTGTGACCCCAATTTCAATAGGGATCATCTACTGTTCAAGGCCAATGAACATGTGAAGTATCAATGCAAATGGTCAATCGTTGTTGAGTAATTGATCGGAAACGAACTAGTCTACCGACAGACAGACAGACTGACATCCAGCAAAACATTATACCCCCTCTTCTTCAAAAGGGGGGGGGGCATATTAAAAAAATCATGTGTAAGGTAACCATTCAATCTTATATTTTTTATAGTTCAATTATTATGTTTGAAAATGTAATAATGTATTTACCATTGCTATGATCCTTAAATTTATTATTTTACATTTAAAATAAGATCATTATAATTTTGACAATTGAAAAGACTGGCCAAATGTTTAATACATCCCAATGGTCATTGTTCATTACTGATCAACTTAATATACCAGTTTGATAACTGCAGTAATTAAAACCTCGTGTGATTGGCATATCAGATGAAACAAATTTTTCTATACTTGTTAAGAAGCCAATTCTCACTATTCATGCAGGTAATTGTTATCTCTATATATAATCAACTCCATTGAATTTGAAAACAATGTATTTAATTTATAGTTTAAACCCAAGCATTCATGCCAAAATCACTAAAAGCAAATCAGTTAAGGTTTACTTCACACTATTTTAAATAATACCAATTAGTTCAATTGTTATTATTGGTAATTGGAATATGTACTTAATTTTAGAAGAATGCACCATTTTCAAGTCATATTTAACAATAGGTAGAGGAACAAATTTAAGCACTTACCAATTGCGAAATATGAACTCAAATACGAGTGCATATATGTTCAGCTGTTCCACCATTTGTTAACATTTTTAAGAGTTGAACTGGAAAAATATTCAGGAATGTTGACAAAATAATGTATTAGTAATGAAAAGATTTCACACAATTCCAGTCCAGCATTTTTGATGATTCATTTTTGATATACAGTATGAATTCAGAAACCAGACAAATGTAGTTACTTTTAAAAATTAAAATGTTCACTATTATCTTTCACTATTTTAACCGTGAATTATGTGCAATCACTGATATGTCTCTTCAAGCCGAAGGAAAGCATAATATAAAAGACCTTGACTGATTATAAACTTAATCTCAATTAGCAAAAACAAATTAACAGTAAAAATAAAGTATTTCAAGTACAATTATGTTTAATTACAAGAAAACAGACATCCAAACTCTTTCACATTTTCCGCGTTAATTATTTTTTCGATACATTTCAAAACATAACATGAATAAACAATACAAAGTCTAAGAAAAATTTAGATGAGCAGCCCTCTGGGAAGAAGGGGGCTTAATGCATGTGTGTAATGTGTCATCACTTTCTGCTGAATGAAAAGTCTCTCTTAAACGAAAATCTAATCTATGCAGAAAGTGTTGTCCCTGATGAGCCTGTACCCACTGCACCCACAGGCTTATCTAAGACAACACTTTACTTACATACATTAAGCCCTGTTTTTCCAGAGTGAGGCTCAAAAGTATGCACTCACCTTTGTATCTATTGAAAGAACATCCTTGAAAAGAAGGAGGAACTTGACTCTGGACATGGCTTCTTTGGGAATTATTGAGAGTTAATTGAGCCACATTCTGGGACAAATGGGCATAATGCATGTGCAAAATTGTCGTTCCTGATTAGCCACTGTGGATTGCAGACGCTAAAAATGGATAACACTTTTTACTTGTATTGAATTTTTATTTTTGAAGGAAGTCTCTCCTAATCGAAAATTTTATGTCAATAGTGTTATCCATGATTAGCCTGTGTGGATTGCACAGGCTAATCTTGGACAACACTTTATGCACATGCATTAAGCCCTGTTTTCTCAAAACGCAGCGCAATTAACCAGAGAGCCATGAAGGCCCTGCAGCGCTAACCTGAGTTCAAGGTTCACCAATTGTCAAAGACATGATATGAAGACCTAGTGTTTAACTTCACTTGATCCAGATTCAAATATGGCCTTGAAATTATCAAGATAAAACTGTCTGTCCCAGTTTTATTATGATTAATTCATAAACGTGGTTACTAAACGGTAACAACGTTTTTCTAAGAAATGTTAACCCTTTACCACATATATACTTATTTCGAAGCATTTTTAGTCCCTTAGAAAGTTATAGTTAATTAAATACCTTTCTTACTAAATTCAAGTTTTAAAGGCTTCATTTCCAACCCTTAGATACTGATGAGCAGCAAACAATATAAAACCTGAACAGACTGCGAGTTACTCGGAGGCTGTTCTTGTTGTATGCTGGTTGCAAAAGCCATTTTCACTTTGCTTTTGATTGGGTATGACCTAGTTCTTGAACACACCTGACACGGATTCAAAGGTGGCTTAGATATTGTCAAGATAAACATTCTGACCAAGTTTCATCAATAAACGGATTAAAAATAATGCCTCTACAATTTTAAAGACCTAAAATTTGACACTGCACCATGCTCTAGAGCAAGAGACATAGACAGACCACAGCCTAGCAAGAACATTAGGGCATGAGCTAACATGGGTACAAAGTAACCATGGTAACAAAGGAACAATTATATGTGTTTTCTAGGGTACTATTTGACTGATACAGCGATTTTTTACATTCGTTATGAAGTACCCATAAAAGGTACTTTCCGCATTTAGAAAAAGGACACACTTCCCAATGTACATCTAAAAAAATTCCCTAAGGGAAGGAAAATTGACTCAATTTAATTTCCAATAAAGCATTATCTGCACGTGAAAAAATGCAATAAGCCATGAAACCAAACATTTCTAGCCAAAAGGGATGAAACTGAATATATAAATTAGTTTGTGAAATTATAAGAAGCAATTGAAAAGATCAATAATTCGCAATCTGAAGATTTTACGACAGGTATTTTCCCAATTTCAGGGTTTTTCGCACTACTATATCCCAATTGGTATGGTCAATCGCTGATACAAAGTAACAATGGTATGAGTTTTCTTGGGTGCTAATTGACTGATAACATTTCATACTATGCCTTTGATGCAACATTATCTATCACTCAGAATGAAAACTGATTTCATAAATAACATTTTACTTGGAATGGTTGACTTGGTTAGGTTAGGGAAATTACTGATTAAACCAGTGCAAAAACATTATATTATTTCATTATATTGTCAGGTATTTACCAGTTAAAGTTTGTTTGATAACTTCAGAACAGATTTGAAGCAATACTTGAGCAAATGGATAAATACTTGTCTTGTTTTTTGCAGAACTCTCTCGTTTTCTTAGGGCTGTAATATCGTTAAACTTTGTGACGGCAAACATTTGCATTCCTATTTTAGGCGGCAAGAGAAGGAGATCAAGTATTTTGATATTAATCTGCAAATTATCTGGCATAGTATTTGAAATTATTTGAATAATTTAAATAAGGATAAAAACTTCAGATTGTGTGCTCCAAAATACAGCGTACATGTAATATTTTGTATATGTAACAAAATCGGTAAATATAACAACAATAACAACAACAGGAACAACAATGAATTGTTCCTTTCTGCTTAAATGTAAATGAAGCAACCACAACAGTATAATGAATAGAAACAAACAAAACAAGGGCTGTTTGTAAAACATGCATGCCCCCCATATGGGCTCTCCGTTGTAGTGACAGGCATTGTGTGAATATGTTTTTTGTCACTGTGACCTTGACCTTTGATCTAGTGACCTGAAAATCAATAGGGGTCATCTGCGAGACATGATCAATCTACCTATCCCGTTTCATGATCCTAGGAATAAGCGTTCTTCAGTTATCATCCGGAAACCATTTTACTATTTTGGGTCACCGTGAACTTGACCTTTGACCTAGTGACCTCAAAATCGATATGGGTCATCTGCGAGTCATGATCAATATACCTATGAAGTTTCATGATCCTATGCATAAGCGTTCTTGAGTCATCATCTGGAAACCATTTTACTTCTTCGGGTCATCCTGACCTTGAACTTTGAACTAGTGACCTGAAAATCAATAGGGGTCATCTGCGAGTCATGATCAATGTACCTATGAAGTTTCATGATCCTAGGCATAAGCGTTCTTGAGTTATCATCCGGAAACTATTTTACTATTTCGGGTCACCGTGACCTTGACCTTTGACCTAGTGACCTGAAAATCAATAGCGGTTATCTGCCAGCCATTATCAATCTACCTATGAAGTTTCATGATCCTAGGCCTAAGTGTTCTTGAGTTATCATCCGGAAACCATTTTACTATTTTGGGTTACTGTGACCTTGACCTTTGACCTAGTGACCTGAAAATCAACAGGGGTCATCTGCGAGTCATGATTAATATACCTATCAAGTTTCATGATCCTAGGAATAAGCGTTCTTGAGTTATCATCCGGAAATCATTTTACTATTTCGGGTCACCGTGACCTTTGACCTAGTAACCTCAAAATCAATAGGAGTCATCTTCGAGTCATGATCAATGTACCTATGAAGTATCATGATCCTAGCCCCAAGCGTTCTTGAGTTATCATCCGGAAACGACCTGGTGGACGGACCGACCGACCGACATACAATCTACCTATGAAGTTTCACGTTCCTAGGCATAAGCGTTCTTGAGTTATCATCCGGAAACCATTTTACTATTTTGGGTCACTGTGACCTTGACCTTTGACCTTGTGACCTGAAAATCAATAGGGGTCATCTGCGAGTCATGATCAATCTACCTATCAAGTTTCATGATCCTAGGCCTAAGCGTTCTTGAGTTATCATCCGGAAAACATTTTAATATTTCGGGTCACCGTGACCTTGACCTTTGACATAGTGACCTCAAAATCAATAAGGGTCATCTTCGAGTCATGATCAATGTACCTATGAAGTTTCATGATCCTAGCCCCAAGCGTTCTTTAGTTATCATCCGGAAACCACCTGGTGGACGGACCGACCGACAGACCGACATGTGCAAAGCAATATACCCCCTCTTCTTCGAAGGGGGGCATAATAATTAAAACAAAGGTATAATTATGACCTTAGCTTCCGAATGAACAAGAGCCGTTTGTGAAACACAATGCCCCCTACTGCGCCGCTTTTAAGCCAAATATTTGACCTTTGACCATAAAGGTTTACCATGACCTTGACATTTCACCATTTAAAATGTGCAGCTCCATAAGATACACATGCATGCCAAATATCAAGTTGCTATCTTCAATATTGCAAAAGTTATGACCAAGGTTAAAGTTTTGGAACAAACACATACAACGACAGACAGATAATGACAGACAATGACAGACAGACAGTCAGGCCAAAAACAATATACCCTCGATCATTTAATCAGGTGGCATAAAAAGTTGTTCAGTCTCGTTCAAAGTAATGATGTAATGATAACGTTAATTAAAAACAAAGTATAAATAAATATCTAGCCAATCAGAAATAACATTTACATTTGGGCAATTACTTGCTTGCAAAATACCAAGCTCCCTTGATACATATTTAGGAATGTCCGATTGATAAAGGATGGTTTTCAATATTTCACCACTCTTTGTTTCATTTATTTGTACTAATGCTAAAAAAACTTTTCTTTGTAATAGCCTTTTAGATTTTCATTCAGTCAAGTGTTCCTTTAACATTTACTTCAACAGAGACTTCCCTTTATCTTGCAAATAGACTGTCATCTCTATCGGCATAGATAATTAACAAATTTGAATGCCAAAGCATGGTGTTACTAATATTTGATCCGGACCATTTGACGTAAATGAATTATCTTGTATATTGGAAATTTGTGTTCGTATTGTATTTGGGTTTAAAAGATTGAAATTGGACCAAAGAATAATTTGTGGTTTGTTATTCGCATAAAACACTTAGTCAAATCATTATATACACTCAAAGGATCTATTCAGCAAAACCAATCTCTTGCCAATAATATACTAAAGAGGAATATATAAATATAACTGCTTTTGTGCTTTTCCAATTTAAATCTTGATTTTAGTGACATGAATGAAATTGAGATCAGATAAACAAGGTCCCAGGGGACCTGTTTAAAACAATATGTACCAAAATACTGTTAAATCATCATTATTCTTGGGACATTTATTTGCATTTATCTAGTGGGCTGACTGATCAGCAATTAGAACAAACAATGCGGAATATGACTGACGCAAATATTTCATTTTCATTGAAAATCAGAAAACAATGAATTTACATGTCTTTGAAAAAGAATGTAGCCTACATTATAAACTTTCTCAACAAAGTTGGGGCAAACTTTGAATTAAAGCTTCAATATCCCGCTATTTGTTTTAATGAACTGAAATAATTTAAATTTTGTTGTTTTGTGCTGTGCCGGGGAAGCCTGAGTATTCGGAGTAAACCCCACCTGTCGGTAAGGTGACCACCGACCAAACTCACATGTTTCCAGGACCAGGATTGCATTATATATAAAGTATAGGTACAACTCTAAGGACAAAGAATTTTAATTTATTTTTAAATCACTTAAATTTATTAACACCATAAATGCCAACAAGGGCTGTTTGTAAAACACTCCGTGGTGTTATGGATATGGTATACGCCTAGCGACCAGGAGGTCACGGGTTCGATCCTTACCGTGGGAGCGTTCTTTAGATCTCCCCAAAAGACACCAAGTACTGGTTCTAGGCCCAGGAAACTGACTCGAGAGCGTTTATATAAGCCTAGGGCTTTCGATGCAATCGATCTAAATTAAATAGATTTAAACTAAAACACGCATGCCCCCCAAATGGGCTGTCAGTTGTAGTGGCAGCCATTGTGTGAATACATTAAAGCAATGTGACCTTGACCTTTGACCTAGAGTACTGAAAATCAATAGTTGTTATTTGTCAGTCATGACCAATGTCCCTATGAACTTTCCTTAGCCCAGGCTTAAGCGTTCTTGATTTATCATCCGGTAACCATTTTACTGTTTCGAGTTACTGTGACCTTGACCTTTAACCGAGTAACCTGAAAGTCAATAGGGGTCATTTGCCGGTCATGACCAATGTCCCTGTGAACTTTCCTGACCCCAGACTTAAGCGTTCTTGAGTTATCATCCGGAAACCATTGTACTGCTTCGAGTCAATGTGACCTTGAACTTTGACCTAGTGACCTGAAAATCAATATGGGTCATCTGTCAGTCATGACCAATGTCCCTATGAACTTTCCTGATTCCAGGCTTAAGCGTTCTTGAGTTAACATCCAGAAACCATTTTACTGCTTCGAGTCACTGTGACCTTGGACTTTGACCTAGTGACCTGAAAATCAAAATGGGTCATCTGCCGGTCAGGACCAATGTCCCTTTGAACTTTTCTGATCCTTGGCTTAAGCGTTCTTGAGTTAACATCCAGAAACCATTTTACTGCTTCGAGTCACTGTGACCTTGGACTTTGACCTAGTGACCCTAAAGTCAATAGGGGTCATCTGCCGGTCAGGACCAATGTCCCTTTAAACTTTCCTGATCATTTGCTTAAGCGTTCTTGAGTTGACATCCAGAAACCATTTTACTGCTGCCGGTCATGACCAATGTCCCTATGAACTTTTCTGATAGCAGGCCTAAGCATTCTTGATTTATCATCCTGAAACCATTTTACTGCTTCAGATCACTGTGACCTTGACCTTTGATCTAGTGACCTGAAAATAAATAGGGATCATCCGCTCTTGAGTGATACTGACCTCAAATTTCACACCGCACAATGCTCTACAAGAGACATTGACTGACCACAATAGCATAGCAAGAGACATAGACTGACCACAATCACAATAGCACTCAAAATAAACATTTCACGCCAAAAGGGATGTCAATGAATATATAAATTAGTTTGTGCAATTTCTATGAAGCGATTGAAAAGATCCACAATTCCCAATTTGAAGATTTCATAACAGGTGTTTTCCCAATATCAGGTTTTTTAGCACTACTATTAACCAATTGGTACATTTATGAGGCCAGTACCCTTCCCAATTGGGAAAAAAATCGCTGATACAAAGTGACAATGGTATGAGTTTTCTTGGGTGCTAGTTGACTGATAACATTTAATACTATGCCTTTGATGCAACAGTATGTTTTATTTTTTTTACTAAAAATGAAAAGCTGATTTCATCAATAACATTTTACTTGGAATGCTTAACTTGGTAAGGTTAGGGAAAATACTGATTAAACCAGTGCAAAAACATTATCTTATTTCATTATATTGTCAGGTATTTACCAGTTAAAACTTTGTTGGATGATCAGAACAGATCTGAAGCAATAATTAAGCCTTGCTCTGGAAAAATGGGGCTTAATGAATTTGTATAAAATGGCGTCCCTAATTAGCCTGTGTAGTATGCACCGACTGATCAGGGACACCACTTTCCAGGTTTACCGACGTTTTCAATTACAGATCTCTTCTAAACCATAATCAAGTGTAGGCGGGAAGTGTTGTCCTTGATTAGCCTATGACGGCTCACATGCATTAAGCCTAGTTTTCCAAGAATGCTGCTTAAATATGTAAGAATTAGAAATTATTATTAAATTCATTTACTTATTTATTGGTCGCTATGGCATTGTTTATATGGTGTCCGCTTTCTCCAGATCTCCTAAAAAGACACAAAGTCTGGTTCTACCCAGGAACAGACTCAATAGTGTTTCACTAAAAGCCGTTCCACTAAGCATAAGGCGTTCGATGCAATCAAGCTCTAGTAAAATAGGTTTAAACTAAATTAAACTAAATTAACGTACCTTCCTTGTAGTAACTGGTACCTCTTCTGATTTGCAACTCAACACAAGCTGGGTCACACTCATGAGGAAGTAAATGTTGGACATCACAAAACCCAGCAGCAATGTTTCATACTCCTGCAATGTTCAAAATTATATCAATGCTTACACTAAACCCTATTCCACTCAAATACACACTTTGCAGCATTTGTAGTCCCTTAGAACATCAATTTAAATTTAAGAACTTTGCACAAACATTCAAGTTTTAAAGCTTTCATTTTCAACCCTAAGATACTAATGAACAGCAAAAAGCATAAAACCTGAACAGACTGCCAGTTCCTTTGCATTTCCTGGGCACATTAAACATGTTAAATATTAAACTAAAATATGCATTGAAGCAAAGTAAGACTGTAGAAAAAAATGTAATACTTTCTGCAACTATATCCGTTGAACTATCCAATAAAACTTGTTTTGAATTCCCATAAATAAATTTGAACCACGTTATGGAAAAACTATTCTTAATGCATGTGCGCAGATTGTTGTCCCAGATTAGCCTGTGCAGAAAACACTTTCTGCTTAAACTGGATATTCAAGAAGAAGAGAGTTCCTTTAAACTAAAAATACAATACAAGCGGCAAGCGGTGTTCCTGATTAACCTGTGTGGACTGCACAGCCTAATCTGGGATGACACTTTATGAACATGCATTAAACCCCACAGCCTAATCTGGAATGATACTTTATGTACAGGCATTAAACCCCACAGCCTAATCTGGGATGATACTTTATGTAAAGGCATTAAACCCCACAGACTAATCTGGGATGACACTTTATGCACAGGCATTAAATCCCACAGCCTAATCTGGGATGACACTTTATGCAGAGGCATTAAACCCCACAGCCTTATCTGGGATGACACTTTATGCACAGGCATTAAACCCCACAGCCTTATCTGGGATGACACTTTATGCACAGGCATTCAACCCCACAGCCTTATCTGAGATGACACTTTATGCACAGGCATTAAACCCCACGGCCTAATCTGGGATGACACTTTATGCAAAGGCATTAAACCCGGTTTACCCAGATGGCGGCTCATTTTTATATTTTATTATAATACCGTGACATCATTAGTCTGACACTTGTGAAATCTTTTAGCAAAAATGAATTGTTTGTCGTATTTTTTATTTCATTTTTTGTTTGTTTGTATATGTGGCTTTAATCGATTGCACTCACTTGCAATATAGAATATAATATATACAGAATGTAATATATGCATATTAAAATGTGAGGCTAATCATGTTAAGATTTTAAGGGATTTTTTCACAAATTGGTAAAATTATGGTTTTCAAAATAATCATCATAGATACAAGCAGGAATGCTTAATTTATTTTTAAACAAGCGAAATAACACTCCTGACTACAAAAATGTTCAAAATGTTGGTTCATTTATGTAGAATTTTCATGTGAAGTTGGAAAAATAATAAAGTGCTTACATTGCTTTTCCATGATAATTTGGAAAAACATGCAATAGATGATAATTATAAAGCCAGCGTGGCATAGTGGTTGCGCTCGTGTTTTTGCTTTCAGAGGGCCGGCTTCAAATCATAGGAATGTCAATATTTGCTATTCAACTTTTTTACTTTCTAT
Organism: Dreissena polymorpha; assembly: GCF_020536995.1. Taxonomy (NCBI): domain Eukaryota; kingdom Metazoa; phylum Mollusca; class Bivalvia; order Myida; family Dreissenidae; genus Dreissena; species Dreissena polymorpha. Next base: position 31,115,661 of record NC_068364.1, read on the forward strand.
TGTTATTATGTAAGTCTTTTTAAAACAGTATAATATTGTTAGTAAACATACTAAATTACATTTAAACAAATAATCTGTGCTCAAGTCTCTTTTAAGTAACACATAAATGTATTCCATATCTAGTATTTTCATATTTATGAAACATAAGCGCAAAAACTATGAAACCAGATTTTAGAACAAACTAAACAAAAAAAAATTGCACAGAAGTTGCTGTGGTGTGGTATATATGTTGTCTGCCTAGCGACAGTGAGGTCACGATTCAAGTCCCATGGAAGCATTATACCCAGTAAGTACAGAACTGACCTTTTAAATCAAGCATAGGTAGAAATGGATGACGTAAGCGATGTTGGACTACGTAACTTTTCAATCAGGCATAGGTAGAATGGGATGACATAAGCAGTGTTGGGCTACTTACCTTTTTAATAAGGCTTAGGTATAATGGGGTGAATAAGTGATGTTAGACTTCTTACCTTTTCAATCAAGGGAAGGTAGAACGGAATGACTTAAGCTATGTTGATCTAAGTACCTTTTTAATCAGACGTAGGTAGAAAAGGATGACGTAAGCATTGTTGGACTACTTACCTTTTCAATTAAGGGTAAGTAGAATGGAATGATGAAAGTGATATTGGACTATGTTTCATTTCAATCAAGTGTAGGTAGAATTGGATGATGTAAGCAATGTTTGCGATCACCCAGTAAACACAGAGGACTCCTGATGTAACGATCCCTTTCTCCGTTCCAACTCCATATATACTGCTATTAGAACCTGAAATGAATTTAAATCATTGACAAAATTATTTTATCCTTGCTCTTGGGAAATACATGTGCAGAAAGTGTTCTCCCAGCTTAGCCATGGAAGTTTGCACAGGCTAATCAGGGGCTACACTCTTTTGCCTAAACTGAATTTTTGCGCTAAGAACAGAATTCTTATAAAGGAAACAAAACCATTAAAGCAGAACATGTAATCCCTGATTAGCCTGTGGGACTTCTCATGCTAATCTGGGAAGATTCATATATTCATTAAGCCCTGTATTCCCAGAGTCAGGATCATTTATAATCAAAGAAGTACAATTTATTGTATGCATCCCAGTGACTTTAAAATCAAATTTAATGCATTGTCATATTGAAGCATTTTTTCTCTCACTATTTCGGCAATGTGGACAGAGTCATTTGCAATGGGAAAAAATGCATGGTTTTTACTAAATTTAGAAAGTTTTGTTGTTTTTAGTTTGCTAACGAATACTTTAAAATCGAGAATAAAAGTGTTTTAAATATAAAGGTTGAACTTTCAAATTTAAGAGTTCGGTAAGGAAATGAACTAAATGTTGCTGTGTATAAAAAAAATCTTTTGTTTAAACATTGGATTGGGATTTGTTTTTCAGAAAATAAAAAAAACTTCGAATGCAAGAGACAAGAGTTGTCTCGTAAAACATTTGCATGCAAAATGCAGATATTATGAAGTTATTAACGTGGCTTTTAACATTTTCATATCCAGAAAATTAATAACTCACTGAACTTATTATGCCCGCTGACAAACCCATATACAGGGAGTATTTCAGGCGTGACAGTTACAGTTCTAGTTATGTTTTTCATAGATACATTTTTATTAGAGTTTTATAATTGTTCCAGTCCATTCAAAACAATGGCTGACAGGGGGTTGTTACAGTTGCCCATATATATCAATAGTGAAACCTTGTGAACACTCTGTAAGTCGCATTTTTGTAAAGTTCTCATGAAAACTGTTTGGGACATTTGTCTTTATGATTTTTTTATGATATCTCAAACTAGTTTAATAATAATTACTGTCTGTTGAAAAAACTGGCCGCCATTGAGCTGTCAGTCACTCTTGAAGTCACAATTTGTGCCCAATCATCATTAAACTTGCTTCGAAATGTTTTTATGATATCATTGCTGATTTCTAAGAATCCAATGAAAACAGAAAAAAAGCTGCTCAGCTTCATCTTTTGGTGAGTGACCTTGTACCTTTTTGACCAAGAGGTTAGACTTATTGCTATTCACTATATTTGAACTTTGGACCAATTTGAGTATTGTAAGTGATATTAACTATGTTATGTGACTATGACACCAAACCAGTGATTCCCTCTGACAGAGCAGCACAAGGTGGAATATATCCAGCATGACAAGGACAGTTTAATATATATTAAAGTTCATTTTAATTAAATTAGTTGGTCTGTAAATGCTTTATCTTTTCATATTAAGTCTATTAATGAAAGCTAGATTAGAGTTATTAATTGGCATTCACGTGATCTACAGTTTAAAATACTTCCTGTTTTTACCCATGCTAACTAGTTCACTTAAACCGACTCATTGCTTTATTGATAAAACACAGCGTTGAGTTAAGATATTTGCTTTTGTGTGGCCTTATAAACCAACTGCAAACTGACGGTGTAATCTTACATAAACAGTTCATGTGGCAGTTAAAATATTTTGTTTATCGGAAGTTTTAACCGTCAAATCAACTTGAGTTTCAACTGTGTTTTATATTGGAAGGTTTGGTCCTTCTTGTTTAGGACTGCGGATCGTGGTTAGATGAGCTTGATTTGTTCAGCTATTAAATTCAGCCGATAGTACTTGTAAAACTCTTTCAGTAAAATGGCAACCTTTTCACAATCCATCATTGACAAGGGCTCTGACATTTTCCACGACTTCTTGTGCAACACCTGTGCAGACAAGAAACTTGATAATACAGCTGATTACTACTGTGAATCTTGTGTTAAGTTTTATTGTAGAAAATGTATCCGTCCACACAGCCAGTTGTTTACAAAACATGACCCCTTTGGAAGGGGAGATATGAAGAAATGGCCAGTGACCAAAAAGGTGGAAGATTTTCTACTGAAATGTGATGTCCATGAAGATAAAAACCTTGAAATGTTTTGTTCTGAGCACAGTGAGCTGTGCTGCACAAATTGTGCATTCCTAAATCACAGGTAAATGTTAACTTTACTTAAATTAAAAAGCAGATATGTTAAGAAACTGATGTAGGGGTTTCAAACTTCTTTGCAAGGAAGTCAAATTATTAGCCAACAAATAACAATTTTATAATATCAACAATAGATTTGTTATTTTAAGTAACAATTTATTTGTTCATGTACAATAATTATAAAAAGACTGCAGTTTTAAGCTGACTTTCAGATTTTGTAGTCAAGCCGGTGTAATAAATATAATGTAAGGCATATTTGTTATAATATATATTTTTATTCATTAATACCCAAGCTACAAGTGTACAACTAACTATGAAGCATAATCATACAAAAACAGTAGAGACAACTCTTATGGATCTAGTATTTATTTTGACACAGTAATGTCCCTTCAACTATGTTTTTGAAATCTGTAACAATAGATTTTACATATAGTAAAATATCAGACGAAATGAATGTAGGTTTTAGCTTTAAATAAAGTAATATTTGTGTACATACCATACTGACCTAAAGCTGGACTCTAATATATAATCTTTCATATTTTGATTTTACCAAAGTATTTTTTATAGATTCCAGGCCAAACACTTTCACAAAATAAGTATTTTAAACAATTTTAAGTGTGTTTTTTTTCTATTAACTTTCAGACACTGCAAAAAGGTAACTCTTATATCCGACATCATAAAAAGTCAGTCTACAGACCTTCAGCAACTGTCAATTTCAATCCAAAGTATTCTAAAAGAAATGAAGAAACTTCAAGACAGCCAGGAGGCAAGCATTCAGTCTGTGCAAAGATCATATGATGAGCAGTTACGCAGGATAGAGGAAACTCGGCAAACAATAAATGCAGCCTTAGACACGATTGAACAGAAGACACTGAAGGAAATGAAAGATACTCTAACCAATCTGCAAGCCTCTTCCAAAAACGATGTTGACAAATGCATCAAGCTAAGGGATGAATTGACACAACTTCGAGACGCCATACAGGACATTAGTGATAAAAGCAAACTGGAACTATCCTTTATAGCCATCAAGAAATGCGAGGACAAAATAGAACAGTCTACAACTTTTCTGAACACAAACTCTCTTCAGGATAAATTCTATATAACATTCCAGCCTAACAGTGAAATTGTACAGTACTTGTCCAAGCTGTCTGGTCTTGGGAGGATAGAACACAGTACCAAGACATTGATGGTGCAAGAGAATCCAAACAAGGTAATCACTGTGCTGAGGAAGTCTGAAAACAATGTGAAAATATCAAGTGATTCAAAAGACTGCATTATCTCAGCCATCCTTGTCCTCCCAGACAGACAGGTATTGGTTGTAGACTACAAAAATAATAATGTCAAGCTTCTTGACCAGCAGTACCAGGTGGTAAGTCACTGTAGTGTGACTAAATGGCCCTGGGCTATATGTCAGATCACATCAAGTGAGGTGGCTGTGACTGTGAATGAAAGTATAAACAACAAACATGAGGTCCAGTTTATCACAGTCAACAACAGGCAGCTGGTGCAAGGAAGAAAGCTTCAGTTACTACATACATGTAACGGTATTGCCTTCCACCACGGAGACCTGTATATTACTTCTGATACTGCTCTGTTCAAGTATACACTGAATGGGAAACTTGTCAGCAAGATGTATGAGGATACATCAGGTGATTATACAGGTTAGAATAATAGTTAATTTATATTGATATCATTATGGTTTAATAGATTTAGAATAAACCATCAGATTATATTTCAGTAGCAGGATATAATACAATTCCATGTAAAGTTCATTTAGACATTCCATGTCTATTCCATGTCTAAAATATTGAGAACCCATTTAATTTCACTTACATACAATTTCATGAGCTGGTAAAATGGGGCATATTTATTGATTCTAATTTATTTGATTTATGTCCAATATAAGAGTTTGCCCTAAAATATGTTGAACATTTGATTTTAAGGTTGAATGGACACCACAAAATCCAGGAAAATTATTGTCTGTTGAATTATATTGATTTCATAGTAGACACAGAGTTCGGTTCAATATCTGTGTGTAACCTGTTTTTCATTTTGGAAAACAAAATCAGTCAATGAGTATGAATTTATAATTTCAGCAGCTGACTTTTGTAACTGATGAAGACACTATATGCTATATCAATTTCTGTATCAAAAATAACTAGTATCATTCTTTTGCCTGATGGTCATGTAAAATTTCTTACTGTGTGTCAACGACATTATAACTATGTCTGCATGTATGGGTAATGTATTATTACAGCATGGAGTTACACCACCTTACATATTCCTGTGCATATTGAATCATTTCTTTCTACGTTTTTTTTGTGAAGACTTTAATTATTCTAACACCAGTCACATACAAACATGTCAAACTTGAAACATTGAGAGAACACAATACACTGGAGCCGAACAGCCTGCCACACATACATATTTATTATTAGTGGATTGTATGCATATGTTACTAATGTGCTGTCTCTGGTATTTAACAACACACTATTAATACAATTTCAAACCATAACCATTTCCCACTTAGATACGTATTTTAACACATTTGTAATCCCTTAGAAAGTTAAATTTAATATGAGACCTTTCTTACTCGATTCAAGTTTTTAAGACTTCATCTTCAAAACCTTAGATACTGATGAGCAGTAAACAGCATAAAATATGAACAAACTGCGAGTGCCTTGCAGGCTATCAAGGTTTTAAGCTGTTTGCACATAGCCATTTCTACTATTGCTCTGATTGGGAAGAAGATATTTCAATATCTTGATGTTACTCTGTTATGCAGTTTATACGTGTGCTGTGAGTCCCACGGGGGACAAGTTGTACATCACAAACAACTCCCAGCACAAGCTCCTCACCCTGGCCAGGGATGGTTCAGTTCTGGCCACCTTCACTGACCCTGCACTACAATACCCACGTGATGTACACGTTACACCTGCAGGACAGGTGCTCGTTTGTGGAGACATATTCGCCAATCCCTTCATCCTACAGGTGGACAGTGAGGGCAAAAGGAAGCTGGCTACTCTTGGTACGGAGAAGAATTGTTTTCTGACCCCACAATCCGTCTGCTACAACAGACACACTGCCTCCATCATTGTGGGAGGACGTTATTACAACAGCATCATGGTGTTCAAAGTGCAATAGGTTAATTCTACATGTAAATTTCATTTTTGATTCAGATGAATTAAATTGCAATTGGATTGTGTTGTTGTGTTACTAAAACATTGTAAGTGATTTCAAGATGCATTTATTTTGTAAAAAAATGTAAAAAAATGTCACAAGTTCAAAGAATGTTTAGAGTTTCTGTGAACAAAAGAACTGCTAAATAGTGTATAATATTGTTACATCTATACACATTGCTTTTGTATTTCTCATTTACTTTACAAGTTGACAAAAAATGCTGGTGAAAAAAACAATCAATTTTAGTTCCGAATATAGTAATATAGTGTCTGTTATTTACAAAACATCAACATTACACTGTAACTATGTATATAGGCTGTAATTTCTTTAATATACACAACAAATGTATTGAAGATAGCATTGAATTTTTGTTTTTGAATTTAATATATGATGATTTTTTTCCTGCACTGACAACATGTTTCTTGGTAATTTATAATAATTAACTTAGCGTAGCTGTGTAACCAAGGTTTTGATCAACATTAATATCCAAGAAATGTTGAGAATATCTTCAATCATGAAACCTGAATGAATAAATCGCCCCATTGGTGCAAAACGGTACCATGTGACATTTAATTAAAAAGCGACATGGTACCTTTTTGCACTAATGGTACAAAATATAATTCAGCATGTGCTAGCATGAAACTTATAGAAATGCAACATTGCGTTTTGCAATAATGTAAACCAACCCATGATGCTGTGTGGAAAGGGTTCTTAAAATACAGCACAAGAGATCTGCGATCAGAGACAAATGACCCCTAAACAGAGCCTTGACACATGATTATTTGCAACACAGTGTTTACAAACACAAATAATACATATATGCAATGGCTACAAACTAGGATTATCCACAGAATATTGGGAACAAACTGCCTTTTTTAAATGGGCTTGTCAGATAGTAATACATGCACTTTTTGCAAAATGTCAGACGAATCAATTACCCATTTATTCTGGGAATGTAATGCCGTACAAAAACTCATAAAAGACATCTCTGAAATCTTAAAAAATGCAAATATTCAATACTTTATTCATTTCAAGGAGGAAAGTACATTTTTGAGTGCAAAAGGAAATAAGTTATCCCAAATTTTCAGGGAATTAAGGCTAGACTAAGATTTGCTTTAAATGTTAATGCAAACACAACAAGTCAATCAAATAAAGGAGTTTTTTTATGTTTTAAGACTAATATGTAATTCATAATTTTATTAATTCCAAAATAAGTGTTGTCAACCAAGCAACTCCCATTATATATGTAATATGTTATATATGTTATTGTAAATTGCACTAAAACATGCTGTTTACTTAGCAACCATCATAATGTATGTAACTTTCAAATTGTAATTGCTTGCATTAAGTTATTTTTGTATTCTAAATTGCAATTGATTGTATTGTAAAAAATGCACTTTATATGTAAAATCACATGTTTGTTCATAATGTCCATTATAAATACATGAATAACTAGCAAATCTTACAGTATACAGTTTTATGTTATATGAACACTGTAATCATAGATGTAAATTGAAGGGTAGTTGTAATGTTGAATTTTTTTTTGTTAAGACGGGAGATATCGATGTAAGACTTTCGAAAGACACACCGCCCAATGATTGTGAACAATTGTAACTAGTAATTTTAAAATCTCACAATGAATGACATAGTTATGGCCTGGAAAAGATCATTTATTGGCATTTTTCACCTTTGAACTCACAGTGTGAGCTTGACGTTGCAGATATCGACACAATTCTTTCGCATGACACACCGTCCAATGATGGTGAACACATGCGCCAAATGATTTTCAATTTTCCCAATGAACTGAATAGTTATGGCCCGGACAAGCTTAATAATGGCCATTTTTTACCTTTGAATTCGAAGTGTTACCTCGACCTTGGAGATATCGACGTAAGTCTTTCGCATGACACACCGTCCAATGATGGTAAACACATGTGCAAAAGGATTTTAAAATCTCACAATGAACGACATAGTTATGGCCCGGACAAGCTTATTTATGGACATTTTTGAATTTTGAACTTAAAGTGTGACCTTGAACTTGGAGATATCGACGTAATTCTTTTGCACGACACACCGTCCAATGATGGTGAACAAATGTGCCAAATGATTAAAATCTCACAATGAACGACATAGTTATGGTCTGGGCAAGCTAATTTATGACCATATATGAATTTTGAACTCCAAGTGTGACCTTGACCTTTGATATACATGTATCTACGTTATTCTTTTGTACGACACACCGTCCAATGATTGTGAACAAATGTGCCAAATGATTTTAAAATCTCACAATAAACGACATAGTTATGGCCCTGACAAGCTTATTTATGGCTTTTTTTAAATTTTGAACTCCAAGTGTGACCTTGGCCTTGGAGACATTGACTTAATTCTTTTTCACGACACACCGTCCAATTATGGTGAACAAATGTACCAAATGATTGTAAAATCTCACAATGAACAACATAGTTATGGCCCGGACAAGCTTTTCCGCCTGAACGGCCGTTAGCCCGCCGACATTCACCAATCTAATAACTAGTTTTCCTTAGAAAATCCTGGTTAAAAAAATCTACACATTATTGTTTGTCAGGAGCACGATAATTATTGCATATGCCAAATAGTTTGGTAAATATATTGTATCACATGTTATACCCTGTTTCCCATGTAATACAACCATTACATATTTTTTATATTATATTATACATGTGTAATACAACATTTTTAAGCGTTTTCATTGGCTTAGTTTTTGTTTATTGACCAATCACATTTTGTTTTTTTGCTGAAATGACATTGCAACGTCAAATGACATCACGAAACGTAAACAACATTTGGGATTTATCATTATGATTGCGTAAAAATTTATTTAATTTGTTCATTTAAAAGCATGTGATAAAAAGATCTGACATTCGTTGTCATATCATACCATCATTTATTTAACTCGTACAGGAAATTCATTAGTAAGCTCGCTAAAGGCTCGATTACTAACAAAATTCATGAACTCGTTTAATAAAATATGGTATGATATGACAACTCGTGCCAGATCCTATATGTATGCCTTAGCAAAGAAAATACATTGAACAAACAATTTCAGACATGCTGTCAGTGAACTGACTTTGTTACCCTGCCAGACATAACATATGATTGCATTTAAAGGGAGTAAACAATATGCACTACTTGAATGACAGATTATGTAAAATGTATAAGTTTAAAATATTTGAATGTCAATGATAAAAACAATTTGAATGAATTTTTATAAGAATTCCAGGGAAGGGGACAGTAAAAACCCACAATATGCTATAATATGTTATATTACTCAGAATCCAAAATAATACCGATTGTTGTATATGAGAACACAGCCCACATGTATAAACGTTCTAGCAAATTTAAAGACGCACACACAAATGTATTGATTTTGACAGTTCAGTGTCAAACTGTTGAAGCTGGAATTAAATGGAATTATTTTAACAATCTTCTTAGAGCACCACCATACCACGTTACAAACCGAATATAACACATTGGTTAATATCTGCCTATCGCTTTAGGAGGAGAAGTTATACAAGAAACATTTCACAGACGCTCACACTCACTAATTTAAGGACAACATACATGATCACAGTATCCTGAATGCTCCAATGAACAATATGTGCTCAGGTGAGCTAGCAAGAGCACCACATAACGGGGCCACGCTCGCCTGCGGGTGCAGTTTTGAATAAATGAGAGATTGTCATATTTTTTTTAGAGGTCACAGTGACCTTGACCTTTGACCTAGTGACCCCAAAATGGGTGTGGTGTGTAGATCTCATCAATGTGCATCTACATATGAGGTTTCAAAGTTGTAGGTTATAGCACTTTGATTTTAGAGCCAATGTTCAAAACCTTGACAAAATGTGAAGGTTTGCGGACAGCGGACGACGACGGACGAGACGAGCTGGCTTTGACAATACCTCCGGTTTTCTCTGAAAACAGCCGAGCTAAAAATGAATGTCATTTTATAAAGACTTTTCTTTAAACATAAAATACATTTAGAGACATAACCATAACCATGTTCTTATTGTATATTGTATTGTTGTATAAACCTGAACTTTCAAAACATTTCAGAGTAAACATACAACTATTAAAACACCCCTTTTGTTCTGAAAGTTTATACAAAAACAGTAACAAAATTCCGACTTCAATAATGACAATCGTCTTGTGACACAAATGGACCCTATGTGAATGATATTTATGTGCATAGCATGAATTCAATATTTGCTGTACTAAAGACAAACACAAATATGTAGTATATTATGGGGTTTGAGAAGTTACTTAGCCGTTCTTAGCCTGCCATCTGAAAATTGATCAATGTCAATAGCTTCTTTAACAGCACTTCTTTCAAAAATTATCAGGTCCCTATTTGTGCTTAAAATCTTTAAAATGCTATGAATTAAAAAAAATATTGAGTTAAAATAACAGAAACGTTTAACATATCTTGACTACTGCTTTAAGTTTATGTAATAAGATGTAAACGGCATTTCAACATTGCTTAACATATAGACGACAGCTATACTTGTAATTTGATTCTATTTCAATAATTGGGCTATTTTGCATGAATGATTTCATTGTACAAATATTATAAAGGCAATTCAATGGGTTTCAACTTAAATTGCCTGACACGACAAATGCTCAAAGACTTATATGCAAGTCAGTTATTATAATATATAATCTGTTGATCATTAATCTTAAATGCCAGTTTGAATAGGTATTATTATCTCCCAACTATTTCAAAATATCCTATTGATATTGCTTTAACAAATTCAGTGTAGATAATGAACATATTTGAAGACCAAAGCATGACGTTATTTGATCGGGACCATTGGACGTAAATGAATTCACTGGGAAGGAAAATTTCTGTTTTGAGCTATTGAAAGCTTTTGTGTTGTATATAGATTTCAAACAATGTAATTGGACCATAGAATGATTTAGGATTTTTTTATTTCCATTAAACTTTGTCAAATCATTTTTTTCAACATAAAGAATCAATTCAGTAAAACCAATGTTGTACCAGTAGTATACTAAAGAGGAATATTTACATATAACTGTTATTGCCCTTTTAAGATTTAAACCTTGATTTCAGAGTCATCATTGAAATTGAGATTAGTTAAACAACGTCCCAAGGGTCCCTTCAATTAATAGAGTGTGTTTTAAATACAAAGGGGAGATGTCAATAATATTTTTTTTGCTGATCATGGCATGTCAAACAATTGACAAATCTATATTAAATCGATAAATTGTTAGCAATAACAGACAGCTGCAACATCAAATAAATTTTCTGCAGGTGACAACAACTTTGTGTTTGTCGTACCCTCTTTAAAGGGTTAAGGTAGTGGTCGAGGGTACAAAAAAAAATACAACAAGAATAGTTGGTTTAAATTAACTTGATAATATGGTTATAAACAGATAGCATTGTTTATTGTACACCCCTTTAAAGCCAAGTTAGGACCTAAAACTAGCTTAAATTAACGTAATTTTCACAAAAAATGAACTTACAAAGCAAAGTATGAAATAGATGAGAACTTGAAAAGGAATAAAACTGTCCTTGTTATACCTGAAATATTCTCCCTGGTGCTGCTTTGTTCGAGGGAATTACTAGTTTGTTTTAATATTCATAAAATATAATAGATACCATTTACAGTTTTTAAGATTGGCTCAGGACAACATTTAAATATTAAGTATGCAAATGGCAATAATCTAACAAGAGGGTCAAAGGTCCTACGCCACTAACCCGAGACCTGTAGCTGAGCAGTTTTTGTGCAGTTTCCATAGACACCTTAGAACTCAGCCATGATATCATAAGAGCAAATGTTTTGAGTAAGCCTCATGGTGATTGGAAACAAAATGTGACTTCTGGTGTTAACAAGGTTTCACTGCAGCTATATATTTGAAAAGACTGGAACCATGAAATTTAATAGAAAACGCCTGGCAAATGAACATAATGAACAGTAATAATACATCTCTGTTTTTAAACAGTTGGTTTTATAGTCCTCTTCACTGTAGCTGTATGTTACATGAATATTCGTCTTTTTCAAAAAAATTTGTAGTGGATGGGTAAACAGATTCAGTTTTTAATATTATAAAGGCATTTCAAGGGATAACAAGGGCTGTTTGTAAAACATGCATGCCCCCATATGGGCTGTCCGTTGAAGTGGCAGCCAGGTCACTGTGACCTTGACCTTTGACCTACTGACCTGAAAATCAATAGGGTAATCTGCCAGTCATGATAAATGTTCCTATGAAGTTTCATGATCCTAGGCCTAAGCGTTCTTGAGTTTTCATCAGGAAACCATTTAACTGTTTCGAGTCACTGTGACCTTGACCTTTGACCTAGTGACCTGAAAATCAATAGGGGTCATCTGCCAGTCATCATCAATGTTCCTATGAAGTTTCATGATCCTAGGCCTAAGCATTCTTGAGTTATCATCCGGAAACCATTTTACTGTTTCGAGTCACTGTGACCTTGACCTTTGACCTAGTGACCTGTAAATCAATAGGGGTCATCTGCCAGTCATGATCAATGTTTCAATGAAGTTTTATGATTCTAGGCCTAAGCTTTCTTGAGTCATCATCTGGAAATCATTTTACAGTTTCGAGTCACCGTAACCTTGACCTTTGACCTAGTGACCTGAAAATCCATAGGGGTCATCTGCTAGTCATGATCAATGTACCTATCAAGTTTCATGATCCTAGGCGTAAGCGTTATTGAGTTATCTTCCGGAAACCATTTTACTGTTTCGAGTCACCGTGACCTTGACCTTTGACCTAGTGACCTGAAAATCAATAGGGGCATCTGCCAGTCATGATCAATGTACCTATGAAGTTTCATGATCCTAGGCGTAAGCGTTCTTGAGTTATTATCCGGAAACCATTTTACTATATAGAGTCACTGTGACCTTGACCTTTGACCTAGTGACCTGAAAATCAATAGGGGTCATCTGCCAGTCATGATCAATGTATCTATGAAGTTTCATGATCCTAGGCCTAAGCGTTCTTGGGTTATTATCCGGAAACCATCCTCTTATCCATAAATATACTCATACCAAGTTTCAATGAAATCCGCCAAAGCACTTCCAAGATATGGCTCCAGACACAACAGTGCTGGACTGACGGACAGAAAGACAGACAGACAACGCCAAAACAATATCCCTCAGCCTATGGCGGAGAATAAAAATTAGATGTGAACGGCATTTCCAAATTACTGACTGCATACACATACCGCACATGTAATTTGATTCTTTTTAAATACTTGGGCTATTTTGTATGTAGGTTTAATATGTAAAAATGTGCAATTTAAGTAATACAACAGGTTTCAATCTAAATTGCCTAAAATGAAAATTGCATAAAGAATTCTACAAGGCAATTATTTGAAAATACATTATATTGATCATTAATTTTAATGTCGGTTAGAATGGCTATAACCCTGTCCCAACTGTTCTCAAATATCATATTGATATTTCTGTCACACCATAAGTGTAGATAATGAACACTTTTGAATACCAAAGCATGTGGTTATTTGATCCGGACCATTTGACGTAAAGGAATTCACTGGGCTATTGAAACTATTGTTTTTTATTAAAAGCATTGAAATTATACCAAAGAATAATTTATGGCTTGTTATACACATTTAAATTAGTAAAATCATTTTATAAACTCAAATAATCTATTCCGCAAAACCATTCTCGTGACAATAAGAATGAACATGTAAATAGAACTGCTATTGTGCTTTTCCAATTAAATTATTGATTGTAGTGACATGATTGAAATTGAGATAAGATTAACAATGTGCCTGCAGGGTCCCTTCAATCCATACAGGGTGTTTTAACTACACTGGGGTGATGTCAATTATTAATATAATTCTGACCCTGGCATAAAATAAGTTGAACAAGTCGATATAAAATCAATAAATTGTTATCAATAATATACAGCTACAATGTCAAATAACGTTGTGCAGGTGGAAAACAGAAACTATATGCTTGGACAATGTTAATGCCTTTATATTGTACAAGGTGATGCTCGAAGGTACAGTAAACTCTTTTTACCAAGGGAGATTCCGATGTAGGTTAAACGCCACCAGCGACAAAGATATATTTTTTAATTAATCGTTGTGAATTGAACCATACATTATATCATAGTATTTATTGTTCATTATATTTTGTAGATTGTATATAATTATTCACTAAATCAATATATAATTTAACTACAAGCCCTATAAATCAAAATGTTTAGTCATCCATTCAAGTACTACGTGAAAAGTGCATGTATTTGTTTTGTACAGTCTTAGCACTACCTATCAACACTCATCTGCTGTGCCCGTTCAACGCTGGCATTATATGTTTTGTCCCAGACATAACACACCTGTCTGAATTAATGTGACACAATTATACACCAACTAAGATTTCAGTCGATTGACTTTAGATGTGTTGCATATGTTTTTCTGTGTATGCCACTATCTATTATTATAAAGATAACGTATGAATTTAGACGTGTTGCATGTGTATTTCTGTGTATGTCACTGTCTATAATTAAATAGATAACGTATGACTTTAGATGTGTTGCATATGTATGTATATATGTTTTTCAGTCTTGTAATAAAATAGTTAAAATCTAAAAAAATATTACTTTTTGTAACTGTTTCCGTTGAATTATCCAATAAAACATTTTTGTATTCCCAAAAATAAAATTTGAATTTCACTCTGGAATAACTGTTCTCAATGCATGTGCGTAGAGTGTTGTCCCAGCATGTGCACACCACACTTTCTGCTTAAACTGAATTTTCACTAAGAAGAGAGTTTCTTTAAACAACAAGATATGTATTTGTCAGAAACACAATGAACCCTAATCCGCCGCTATTATTTTTTTTACCTTTGACCTTGAAGGATGATCTTGACCTTGACCTTTCACCACTCAAAATGTGCAGCTCTATGAGATACACATGCATGCCAAATATCAAGTTGCTATGTTCAATATTTCAAAAGTTATTGCAAAACTTTACTATATTAAATTTTAAAATGTTTGACCTTTGACCTTGAAAGATGACCATGACCTTTCACCACTCAAAATGTGCAGCTCCATGAGATACACATGCATGCCAAATATCAAATTGCTATGTTCAATATTTCAAAAGTTATTGCAAAACTTTTCTATATTAAATTTTAAAAATTTTGACCTTTGACCTTGAAAGATGACCGTGACCTTTCACCACTCAAAATGTGCAGCTCCATGAGATACACATACATGCCAAATATCAAGTTGCTATGTTCAATATTTCAAAATTTATTGCAAAACTTTACTGTAAGGTTAAAGTTTTGGGACAGAATGACAGACAGAAAGACAGACAGGCCAAAAACAACATACCCCCGATCATTCGATCTGTAGGCATACAAAATACCATACAAGCAGAAAGCGTTGTCCCTGATTACTCAGTGTGGACTGCACGGGCTAATCTGGTATGACACTTTATGCACATGCATTAAACCCTGATTTCCCAGAGGTTGGCTCATTTTTATAACAGGACAACATTAGGCTGACCCTTGTGGAATCTTTAAGCAAACATTACCTGCATGAAGTGTGTTTTATTTTTTATTTTATGTTTTGTTTTGTTAGTGGATGTGGATTTAATCGATTGCACGCACTAGCAATACAGAAAGTACTGAAGTTGTGTGACTTAAATCTATTGCACTAACTTGCAATAAAGAAACTACTTAAGTAATCTAGTCTAGGCGAGAAACTTTGATGGTTCTGTAATACATGCATAGGAAAATGTCACATTAGTGTTGTCAAGATTTTACCCTTTCCCACTTAGATACTTTTTGGTGCATTTGCAGTCCCTTAGAAAGTTACATTTAATTAAATACTTTTCTTACTAAATTCTTTAAAGTTTTGAAGGCTTCATTACCAACCCTTAGTTACTGATGAGCAGCAAACTGCATAAAACCTGAACAGACTGCGAGTAACTCTCTGTTCTGGTTTATGCTAGTTGCAAAAGCCATTGTCACTTTGCTTCTTATGGCGGAAAGGGTTCACAGGATTTGTTTGCAGATTGGTAAAATTAGGTTTTTCAAAAAATCGTCATAGATACAAACATGAATGCATACATTATGTTTAAACAGGTCAAAAACACTCCTGTCTAAACTCTAAAATGTTTAAAATGATGGTTCATAAATGTATAATGCTCAGGTGAAGTTGGTGAAATAATAATCGCTTTTCCAAGATATTTTGAAATTTCCTGTAATAGATGATAATTATAAAGCCAGCGTGGCATGGTGGTTGTGCTCATGTTTTTAGGAGGCCTGGCTTTAAACAACATGAACGTCAATATTCTGCTATTCAACTTTTTAACTTTCTATTGTTATTTTGTAAGACTTTTAAAAACACTATAGCTTTGTTAGTAAACATACTAAATTACACTTACAAACAAGAGTTGTGTTTGTCAGAAACACAATGCCCGTGTGTGTGTGCATTCCAGAGTTTAGTTACAGGTACTGCACTCCTTTTGCGCCACTTTGAAATACAATTTCAATATATCATTTTGCAGGTTTACAAATTATCTCCCTTTTAAAGCTTATTACTTCCCTTGGATTGTATTTTTTTACTTTTGACCTTGAAGGATGACCTTGACCTTTCACCTTTAAAAAAAGTGCAGCTTCATGAGATAGACATGCATGCCAAATATCAAGGTGCTATCTTCAATATTCAAAAAGTTATGTTTTGGTTAAAGTTTTGGTTAAAGTTGTGGAACACACACATACAATGAGTGACAGACAGACAGGCAAAAAACAATATACCCCCAATCTTTCGATCTGGGGGCATAAAAATGTGCACGCGTCCCTTTAATAAGTAACACATAAATTTAATCCATAAGTATTATTTTAATATGAAACAGAAGCGCAAGAACGATGAAACCAGATAATTGAACAAATTAAACAAACATTTTTGCACAGAAGTCCCTGTTGCATAGTGGATTATGGGGTCTGCCTAACAACAGTGAGGTCACAATTTAAGCCCAACTGTGGAAGCATCACCCAGTATTTACAGAACTTACCTTTTCAATCAAGCGTAGGTAAAAATGGGTGAGACGTAAGCAATTTTGGACTTATAACCTTTTCAATCAAGCATAGATAGAATGGGATGACGTAAGCGATGTTCGACTTCTCACCTTTACAATCAGGCGTAGATAGAATGGGATGACGTTATTGATGTAAGACTACTTACCTTGTCAGTCAGGCTTAGGAAGAATGGGATGATTTTGGACATTTTACCTTTTCAATCAAGGGAAGCTTGAATGAAATGACATAAGCTATGTTGGACTACGTACCTTTTCAATCAAGCGTAGGTAGAAACGCATGACGTAAGAGATGTTGGAATATGTACATTTACAATCATGTGTAGATGGAATAGGATGATGTTAGAAATGTTGGACTACTTACATTTTCAATCAAGAACGGGTAGAATGGGATGACGTAAGCGACGTTTGCGATCATCTAATAAAAAGAGAGGACTTCTGATGTAATGATGCACATTCTCCGTTCCAACTCGAAATTAACTGTTACTTCGACATGAAATGAATGTAAAACATTGACAACATTATTTCAGCCTCACTCTTGGGAAATGGGGCTTAGTACATGTGCAGAAAATGTTGTCCCAGATTAACCTAGGAAGTCCACACAGGCTAATCAGTGACTACAATGCTTTCCTAAACTGGATTTTTGCACTAAGACAAATATTTCTTCAAAAGTAACAAAACCATAAAAGTGGAGAGTGGCGTCCCTGATTAGCCTGTGGGACTTCACATGCTTATCTATCCATTAAGCCCTGTTTTCCCAGAGAGAGGATCATTGATTGTATGAATTCAAATGACTTTAAAGTCAATTTTAATGTGTTTTCATAGTGACGTATTTTTTCCACTATTTTGGAAATGGGGAAAATGCCCTTTGCAATAGGAAAATATTGAGTTGTTTTTACTTAATCGGAATTTTTTTTTTGCTAACAAATACTTTAAAATTGAGAATTAAAGTGTTTTCAATATTATATTTACTAAGGTTCAACTTTCAAATTAAAGAGCTGGATGGGGAAATCAATGTTGATATTTATTTTAAATCTTTTTTAAAACATTTCATTGGGAATTTAAGGCTTTTTTCCAGAAAATTATTCATGTAAAATGCAAAAACTTCCAATTGGGAGAGGAGTGTTCTCATTAAACATTGGAATGCAACATGCTGAAACTATTTTCCCATTAAAACAATTCATAACTTACCATTGGGAAAAAAGATAAAAATGTCTTAATTGGAAAGACGTCAAAAATCTGAATATGTTTAAACAAGAGGGCCAAGATGGCCCTAGTTCGCTCACCTGAGAGGAACTGACCGGAACCATTTTCGAACTCAACTCTCATATCAAGGAAACAAATGTTCTGACCAAATTTCATGAAAATTGGGCCAAAAATGTGACTTCTAGAGTGTTCACATGATTTCACTATCTACATATAGAGAATAATACCCCGCCCACTGGCGGCCATGTTTTTTCACCGATCTGGACCATTTTCGACCTCGTCCGAGATATCAATAAAACCAATGTTTTGACCAACTTTCATGATGATTGGGCAAAAATTGTGACTTCTAGAGTGTTTACAACGTTTCTCTATAGCCAAATAAGGAAAACTGCCCCCCCCCCCCCGGCAGCCATGTTATTTAATGGACCGGAACCATTTTCGAACTCAACTCTCATATCAAAGAAACAAATGTTCTGACCAAATTTCATGATTTCACTATATACATATAGAGAAAATTGCCCCGCCCACTGGCGGCCATGTTTTTTCACCGATCTGGACCATTTCGAACTCGTCTGTGATATCAATAAAACCAATGTTTTGACCAACTTTCATGATGAATGGGCAAAAATTGTGACTTCTAGAGTGTTTACAAGGTTTCTCTATAGCCAAATAAGGAAAACTGCCCCGCCCACTGGTGGCCATGTTTATCAATTGACCGGAACCACTTTTGAACTCGACCAACATATCATTAAGGCAAACATTTTGACAAAGTTACATGAAGATTGGGCATGAAATGTGACTTCTAAAGTGTTTACAAGGTTTTTCTTTTTTTTTTGACCTAGTGACCTTTTTTTGACCCAGCATGACCCAGTTTCAAACTTGATCGAGATATTATTGGGACAAATCTTCTGACCAAGTTTCATGAAGATCCGACATGAAATGTGGCCTCTAGAGTGTTTACAAACCAAATGTGGACGACGGACGGACGGAAGACGGACAAAGACTGGTCACAAAAGCTCACCTGAGCAATCAGGTGAGCTAAAAAATTAAAAAAGGCCCTGAATTTAATTTAGATTAAATGCCTTTGGTACATTCCAAGTCAATAAGTTGATGCAAGGTCTACCTTTGTCAAGTCTGACTGATGCCCTATAATTTTACTTCATACGCAATTTAATTTGTGTACCAACTTTTTAATTGAAAATTTGGAGGTAAAAAACTGCGCTTTATACTTGTTATTTAACCGTTGATAAAGTATAATTTATCAAAGGTTTCAATGGGAATGATAATCTTTTATTGCACAATACATTCAAAACTACTACATAATTAATAGATCTTTTAATTGATGCAATTAACTACTCATTTCAAACTTATTTAAAACAAAAATCTTTGATTATCATACCAAAACTACCGACCTCGTCAATACACTGTGTGTCATAACAATTTGTGGTCCACTCTTATCAGTCTGAGGGTCTTTGATGTGAGTTCCCAGTTGGTGCCTATTTTTAGGGACTAAGTACATTTAAGCTGCAAGCCTGTTACATCACATTACCATTTCGAAAGACATAAATGAATACTACTTTACCAGAACAATTCAGGCACAGTCAAAAGAGAATTAATTAGTTGCTGATAAACAGGTGGATGAATGGGATCATTGAGTGCATTCCTGACAAGCCAGTGCATTCATGATTGGAGGTCAAACACAACAAGTTATATACAGTTGTTTCTGCCCTGAGTAATTTTCTGTGAAATCAATATTACTTCTTAAAATGTTGAACTATTTCATAAAGGGTTTTCATATGGCATATTAAATATGTTTGTTGCACTCCATCCCCGCCCAATCATCATCATAATAATCATCTTCAGAAAGGAACAAAAAAAGGCAGTTCAACTGTATATCTTATCGGCAGAATTAATATTCAGATGACTGCATGGGGATCATGAATATCATAATATGCATAAATTTCATTCAACGCGTACATTGGTAATTTCTTAGTAGAGTGTAAACAAGGTAACACTATAAAGCCATTTAAAGCAATGTTTTTCAACAGACCGTAACCATTCTTGGAACTCGGCCTATATATCATAACACAATACCCATAAAACCAATGTTTTGACCAAGTTCCATGACAATTGGACAACAAATGTGACTTCTAGAGTGTTCACAAGCTTTTTTACCATATAAATATAAGGAAAAAGACCTCCCCCTGGCGGCCATGTTTTTAACCGATCTGAACCATTTTCGAACTCAACCGTTGTATCTAGAAATACATGTTCGAATTTCTTGAAGATTTGGGGAAAAATGTGACTTCTAGACTGTTCACATGCTTTCACTATATACATAAAGAGAAAACTGCCCCACCCCCTGGCGGCCATGTTTTTCCGCTGATCACGACCATTTTCAAACTCGTCCGAGATATTTACATAGTCAATGTTTTGACCGACTTTCGTGATAATTAGGCAAAAATGTGAATTCTAGAGTGTTCAAAAGTATTTTTACTATATAAATATAAGGAGAGAGACCCCCCCCCCCTGACGGCCATGTTTCTTTTACCGATCGAACCATTTTGGAACTCAACCGTCGTATCCAGGAAGTAAAATTAATGTTCTGACGAACTTGCATGAAGATTGCGCAAAAAATGTGCCTTCTAGACTGTTCACATGCTTTCACTATATACATATAGAGATAACTGCACCACCCCCTTTGCCGCCATGTTTTTTAAATGATCACGAACATTTTCGATCTCATCCGAGATATCCTCAAAACTAATGTTTTGACCAAATTTTAAGATGATTAGGCAGAAAATGTGACTTCTAGAGTGTTCACAAGCTTTTTTGCTATGTTAATATAAGGACAAGGGACAAAATTGTCACAAAACCAGGTTTTAATTGTGAACAAAAATCTGATAAAGGGAGAAACTCAAACTGAACTTTTCAAATGAACAAACAAAATTAACCCCCTTTGTAAGTTTGTTTTTAAAAAAAATCTATTTTTAGTCGTGGCGACCTTGACCTTGGAGATATCGACGTAAGTATTTCACGCGACACACCGTCCAATGATGGTGAACAAATGTGCCAAATGATTTTTAAATCTGACAATGAACGACATAGTTATGGCCCGGACAAGCTTGTTCCGCCCGCCCGCCAGCCCGCCAGCCAGCCAGCCCGCCAGCATTCGCCAATCTTATAACCAGTTTTTTCCTTCGGAAAACCTGGTTAAAAATGACCCCCCCCTGGCGGCCATGGATCCAAACCATTTTCGAACTCAACCATCGTATCCAGAAAACAAATGTTCTGACAAAATTTCATGAAGATTGGGCAACAAATGTGTCTTCTTGACTGTTCACATGTTTTCACTATTTACATATAAATAAAACTGATCCCCCCCCTGGCAGCCATGTTTTTCAAATAATCACGACCCTTTCGAACTCGTCCGAGATATCCACAACACCAATGTTATGACCAAATGTTATGATGATTAGGAAAAAAAATGTGACCTCTAGAGTGTTTCCAAGTTTTTTTACTTTGTAAATATAAGGAAAATGACCAACCCCCCTGGCGGCCATGTTTTTTACGGACCCCTGTCAATAATCCATTTTCGAACTCAACCATCCAGAATACAAATGCTCTGACCAAATTTCATGAAGATTGAACCAAAAAAGTGACTTCTAAAGTGTTCACATGTTTCACCATATACACATAGAGAAAATTGCTCCGCCCTCTGGCGGCCTTGATTTTTCACCGATCTGGACCATTTTTAAACTCGTCAGAGATATCAATAAAACCAATGTTTTTACTAAGTTTCATGATGAATGGACAAAACTTGTGTATCTAGATGTCCACAACGTCGTTCTATAGCCATATAAGGGATACTGCCCGCCCCATGGCGGCAATGTTTTTCAACGGACAGGATCCATTTTTGAACTCAACCAAAATATCATTAAGACAAACATTTTGACAAAGTTACATGAATATTGGGCATCAAATGTGACTTATACAGTGTTCACAAGGTTTTTTCTTTTTTTTTGACCTAGAGACCTATTTTTTTACCAAGCATTAGCCAGTTTCAACCTCAGTGGAGGTATTATTGGGACAAATGTTCTGACCAAGTTTTATGAATATCGGACAATAAATGTGGACTCTAGAATGTTCACAAGGCAAATGCTGACGACGAACAACGTACCCACGATGGACGACGGACAAAAGGCGATCCTAAAAGCTCACCATGAGCACGTTGTGCTCAGTTGAGCTAAAAAAAACAACCTATTTACAAACTTGTAGAAATTGTAAAATCATGTTTTTAATGCAAAAGTATAGTAAAATATTATCATATTTTAATTGGCTGGACACTTTTGATTTAAAAAAAACCCACATCATACATCATCTGATCAACAGCTCAACTGTATTGTCAAACATAGTAAATGCCATAGTCCATACCTTTTACAAATATTAAAATGTGTGTGTATGTGTTGTTTGTTGTTTGGTATGACACATAAGTTATTATAGTTAGATTGAATTACAGTTCTCGTGTGAGAAATGTAAGCCATATATTTTTTGCAAATTTAAAACCTTTGCCAACAACAAATATGCCATGTCACATGCGCATAGAATTCCCTACAAATCATAAATGTTTACAATGTTTGAAATTTTGATGCATTTCACGAAAGTGCATTTTAATCATTTTCATCAAATTTAAAAAGAAATGAATCAAACTTTATGATTTATAAACGGATAAGGATAAAAGTTTGACTCCAGATTGTTACACTTGTCTTGCTCTCGGTCGTCACTACATTACTCCTGTGTTTTCACTTTCGTCACATAATCTTCCTTATAATTCAACCCACGTCCGTTTTAAAAGTGCATGCTTAGATCTAACTGATTTCTTTAAAGTGACTCTAAACATGCTAACATTTTTGTTTAACAAAGAATCTATTCAATTTTCTTTTTTACTTATTCAATGGTGTTGTTTATTAAGGATCGTAATCCAATTAAACAAGCATAGCCCAATACCTTAGTAGGAAACACAATTTGCAAAATCAGGACATTACAGCAAAGTAAATTGTACTTTTTAAATGTAAAATGTCTGTTTTTGACGTTGTTGAGCCCTAAAAGTAAATTTTAAACAGTTTACAATGACTGGTTTTGTAAAAAAATGTGGACATTTAAAATTAATTAATTTAAAATTAAAATTGTGAAACTTTGTGACATGGCTGTTCCAGGCCACTCTTAAAAAATGAAAAATCCTGGCAACATTTTTATATGTTTTGCTTGCAGAATAACTCCATGATTCATTGCAGTTTAACCACACAATTTATCGCAAAAACTCTTGAATTTCATACTCTGTCTAGTAGCAGGTGGTTGAATAATGATAATTAATGTAAACAAAGTTTATAATGATACTGTATATTGCAGTTGAATTATTCACGATTCTGTATTGCACCACTCGAGAACAAATCATCCCGATCCAGTCTGAATATTTAATTATGCTTTTTAAATAGACAATAACACAATGTCCAACTAAAGTTGTTTTATAAATTGTTCAATTTCAAGCTTTAATAATCCATGTAATAGCAATTTTTGTCTTCAGTGTTTCTGAAGTTTGCAAAACCTGAATTCCATACACTTGGATGGCCCATCATAAGACTGCTTATGTAACACAAGAAAGCATGCTATATGTCATAGTGTATTGTATTGTACATTTTCTGCCAGTCACCGATATAATTAATGTAAAGGCATATTCGATGATAAATATCTATTACAGTTACGTAGTTATTTATATGCATATTCAAGTCTGAAACTTTAGTTTACAACAAGAATAGTGGAAATGCAAAAAAGATTTTCATTCTTATACAAATTAATTCATTTTTATTTAAGTAACCACTAAAGTTTGAACATACAGCTGTTACGTGAAAACCATTCCTTCATCATGTATGTCATAGTACAATTTGAATAACACCATATGTCAAAGACTGAGTACACACATTTTAAAAAGTAATTTCTGCCAATATTTAAATGAAAAATGTTTATAAGAATTCAAACGACCCTTTGCCATTTTTTAGAAGTTCAAACACAAATGCACTGTGAGCTTGATGACATAAAATGACTTTTGGGATATTCCTCAAACCCATATTGGGGCATTCCCACTTGACACACAAATTGATCTGCCGGCATATGGCACACTTGTTTTTATAAGATTACGACGAAAAGATCTTTTAAAATCTTCCTACCACGGGAAAATAAACATACATAATTTCTTTATTAAGCTTGAGTTCTGTTTAAAACAAGGGCTCCGCCGACTGAGACAAAGGCGACCCCCCAAAAAGGCCTGAACATATAACCATAAGAGTTTATCTTATAATATTAGTGTGACTCAGAGCCACTTGAAGAAGAGTTCTGTGGTTGGAGATATATGCCCCACAAAACAAGTTACCCCAATTTCGAAAGGGGTCATCTACTTTTCAAGGCCGATGCACATGTGAAGTATCAAGCCAGTCGGTCAATTTTATGACCAGTTGATCAAAAATGCTTTTTACACTTATTGTGACAATGACCATGACCTTTGTCAATAGGGGTCATGTACTGTCCAAGGCCAATTCACATGGTAAGAACAAGGAACATCGGCCAATTTGTTGACGAGTTACTGATCGGAATCAATTTTCCTACTTATTGTGGCATTGATCATGACCTTTGACCTAGTGACCCCAATTTCAATAGGGTCATCTACTTCCAAGGCTAATGCACATGGGAATTATCAAACCAATCCGTCAATTGTTGACTAGTTATTATCGGAAACAATTTTCACACTTATTGTGAGAGCAACCTTGACCTTTAATCCAGTGACCTTGATTTTGATAGGGGTCATCTACTGTCCAAGGCCGATGCATATCTTAAGTATTAAGCCAATTGGTCTATTAGTTGATGAGTTATTGATCCAATCCGAACTGGTCTACTGATAGACCGACCGACAGACAGACGGACATCCAGCAAAACAATATGCCCCCTCTCCTTCAAAGGGAAGCATAGCAATTAAAATAAGACTCTGGATTTAATTTAGACACATTCCAAGGCAATAAGTTGATGCAAACTCTGCCTTTGTCAAGTCTGACTGATGCACTATCTCTTTTAAATGATGCAATTTCCCCAAATGTTAAGCTTACTTTGGAAAAACAAATCCATTTTCTCAGTTGTGTCGATATTTTTTTACAAAAATAGAAGGCTATGCTCTTTCCCCAAATCAAGAAAAATAACTTGCATGGTAATACATTATATTTGTAAACCAGATCGTCAAACTGGACTTCCAATGCCCGTTGACAAAGCCTCCTGCACGGGGTATTTCAGGCATGACAGTAACAGTTGTATTTATGTTGTTTGTAGATAATATTTAATTAAGAGTTCCAGTCAATTCAAACAATTGGCGGACAGTGGGTGTGTCAGTTGTCCATATATGGCTATAGTGAAACATCGTGAACACTCTGTAAATCGCATTTTTGTCCAGATCTCATCAATTTTGCATTGAACATGTATCTTGATGATATATTGGACAAGTTTAAGAATGACTGATGTCTGATGAAAAAGCTAGCCATCTTTGAGCGGGTCCGTTTTTTGTCTTAAAATAATTTTAGTGACGCTTTATGAACAGTTTAGAAGCCACATTTTTTGCAAGATTATCATTGAACTTTCTTAGAAAAGTTGTTCTGATGATATCTCGGCCATAGAAAAGTTGTTCTGATGATATCTCGGCCATAGAAAAGTTGTTCTGATGATATCTCGGCCATGTTCAAAACTGGGTCCTGATGAAATGCATGGCTGTAGAGAAACATTGTAAACACATTTTTGTGCCTAATCATCATTAAACTTCCTAACAACATTTGTTCTTACGATATCATGGCTGAGTTCTTAGAAACAGCACAAAAGCTGCTCAGCTTCCAGTCTCAGATGAGAGACCTTGCGCCTTCTGACCTGAATGGATTAGAGTTACCGGTATTGTCATTTGGTATATTTAAACTTTGACCTGGACCAATCTTGAAAATTGTAAGTGGTATTTATAATATATATCATATTTTATTAATATTAAACCAAACAATCGATTCCCTCAGACAAAACATCACAAAGATTAATATTTTAGGTGTGGCAAGGACAGTTTTATTTATTTTCATGTTCTTATTTATTTAATTAGTTGGTCTGTAAATGCTTTATTTTTTATGACAAGTTCATTTTTTAAAGCGAGAGTGGGGTCCTAAATTGGCATTCAGATCATCTACAGTTAAATATTCTTCCTGTTTATACGAATGGTATCTACTTCACTTAAATCAACTATTCTCATTGCTTGATTGATTAAACACAGCGTTGAGTTAAGATAAAAAAAATTTGTATGCCCAAATAAACCAACTGCAAACTGACGGTGTAATCTTACCCTACAGTTCACGTGACAGTTTAAATAGTTAGTTGTGACAGTTAGCATATTTGTTTATCGGAAGTTTTAACCTTCAAATCAACTTGAGTTTTACATTTGTTTGATAGTGGTAGGTTTGGTGCAACTTGTTTACGACTGCCGGCCGTGGTTAGATGTGCTTGATTTGTTCAACTATTTAATTTAGCTGACAGTACTTGTAAAACTCATTCAGTAAAATGGCAACCTTTTCACAATCCACCATCGAAAAGGGATCTGACATGATCCAAGACTTCTTGTGCTCAACCTGCGAAGACAAGAAATTGGATAATACAGCTGATTTCTACTGCGAATCATGTGTTAAGTTTTACTGTAGAACATGTATTGGCATGCACAGCCAGTGGTTTACAAAACATGCCCCCTATGGAAGGGGAGCTATGAAGAAATGACCAGTGCCCAAGAAGCTGGAAAATTTTCTTCTAAAATGTGATATCCATAGAGATAAAATAACAGAAATGTTTTGTAATGAACACAGTGAGCTGTGCTGCACAAATTGTGCATTCCTTAATCACAGGTATATTTTTTCTCTACTTTAATTGAACAAAGCAAAGTTAAGAAACAAATGTAGGCTTTTGAAACTTAATTGCAAAAAAAAATCAACTGGCATTAGCCAAAAATATCAATTTTATAGTATCAACACAATATTTCTTATTACAAGAAACCATTTCGTTGTTCACTTACATTCATTTTTAATAAAGACTGCAGTGTTAAGCTATCTTTGTGCTTGGGTCAATGATTTTACATTCAGTAAAATATCTGATGAAATGATTATGAAGGTTTGAGATCTAAATAAATGAATAAAAACCATGCTGGCCTAAAGCTGGACTCTAATATATAAACTAGTTTGTTCAAATTTTACCAAACAAGTTAAGATTCCCACTAAAAGCTTTCAAAACCAAGTATTTTAGTATTTTAAACTAATTGAAGTGTTTTTTTTTTTCATTTTTCTTTCAGACACTGCCAACAAGTAACTCTCATATCCGACTGCGTAAAAAGTCAGTCTACAGACCTTCAACAACTGTCAGTTTCTATCCAAACTATACTGAAAGAAATTAAGAAACTTCAAGACAACCAAGAGGATAGCATTAGATCTACTCAAAGTTCATATGATGAGCAGTTACAAACGATACAGGAAACTCGCAGAGAAATAAATGCAACCTTAGACACAATTGAACAGAGAACACTGAAAGAAATGAAAGATACTCTGACCAAACTGCAAGTCTCTTCCAAAAGTGATATTGACAAATGCATCAGGCTGAGGGGTGAATTGGAACAACTTCGAGACGCCATACAGGACATTAATGATAAAAGCAAGCTGGAACTATCATTTATAGCCACCAGGAAATGTGCGGAGAAAATACAACTGTCAGAAACATTTTTGAAGAAAAACTCTTTTCAAGTTAGAGTTTCAATAACATTCCAGCCTAACAACGATGTTTTACAGTACTTGTCCAATCTTTCTGGTCTTGGGAGAATTGAACACAGTACCCAAACATTGATGGTAAAAGAGAACTCAAACAAGGTGTTCACTGTGCAGGGGAAGTCTGTACAAAATGTGAAAATATCAAGTGATTCAGACGAATGCAATATTACAGCCATATGTGTTCTCCAATCTGGACAGTTTCTGGTTGCAGACAACGCTAATAAGAATGTCAAGCTGCTTGACCAGCATTACCAGGTGGTGAATCATTGGAGTGCGACAGCCTATCCACAGGACGTTTGTAATATAACACCCAGTGAGGTGGCTGTGACTGTCAATGGAAATGCTAATGAAATACATGAGGTCCAGTTTATCACAGTCAATAACAGGAAGCTGGTGATAGGAAGTAAGCTCAAGTTACAACATGAATGTAGAGGTACAGCTTTCTACTGATGATACTGCACTGTACAAGTATACACTGAATGGGAAACTTGTCAGCAAGATGTTCGAGGATAAATCAGACCGTTGTACAGGTAAAATCATATTTAATTAACCATGCTCTGATTAAGGATTTGTTCAATAAATATATTTCAAATGTACCATCAGTTTATTATTTTAACCGCAGTTTCATGTTGCGGATCGTTGAATTAGACATTCCCAGAATGCCATGTATAAACAAATGTAAAATCATTAAATTTTGTTTGCATACATTTGTTATGGATTGTTACAATTGGCAAAATTATAAGATCTTAAAATTGTGTGTGTTTAAAAAAAATCTGATCTTAAAACTTTGACCTAAAATTCGGTTGAACATTTGATTTTGTTGTTGAATGAACATCACAAACATCCAAACAAATTAATGTATGTTGAATAAAACTGGTTTCAAAGTAAACACAGAGTGCTTTGGCAGCTTTGCAATAACTGTTTGTAACGTGTTTTGTTTTATAGTGGAGATATTTTTATTTTTTAGTAAATGAATATGAATTTAAAATATACTCAACTGACTTTTGTAACAGATTCAAAAATATGGATACAATTCCAATTTTAATAACAACCAAATGTACAGTTATTCTATTGAATGATGGTCCTCTAAAATATTCCATTTTGTGTCAATAACATTATAACCATGTTTGTATGTATGGGTAATGTATAATTTCTATATGGAGTTATACCACCTGACATGTTCCTGGGCATATTGAAGCTGTATTGTTTCTTGCTACGTTGTTTGGGAATACTTTAATTATTCTAACATCAGTCACATACAAACATGTCAAACATTTAGAAAACAAAATACACTGAAACAGAACTTCCTTCCTCACAAAATAGATATTATTGGATTTTATGCAGATCTTAATAATGTGTTGTCTCTGATATTGAAGAACACATTACTAATACAGTTTCGATAAGATTTGTTATGAACTACTATACATATAATTTAATATCTTGTTGTTACTCTGTGTTGCAGTGTATATGTGTGCTGTGAGCCCCACAGGGGACAAGTTGTACATCGCTAACTTATCCAAGCACAATCTCCTCACGCTGGCCAAGGATGGTTCAGTCCTTGCCATCTTCACTGACCATGCACTGAAAAACCCTCGATGTGTACATGTGACACCTGCAGGCCAGGTGCTGGTTTGTGGATACCAGTCCAACATTATCCTTCAAGTGGATGATGAGGGAAAAAGGAAACTGGCCATTCTTGCTACAAAGGAGGATGGATTGCTACAATAGACACACTTCGTCAATCATGATGGGTCTTCTTAAAAACAGCAGTATCCTGGTGTTCAAAGTGCAATAGCGTTATTCTATGCGAATCTTGACCATTCAGGTGGTTTAAATTGCCATGTGATTGTTTTGTTGTGTGTTTGAAAATTGTGTACTAAACACTTGTGTTTTTGCAGGTGCATTTATTTTGTAAACAAATAATTTCATAAGGTCAAAGAATGTTAAGATTGTCTGTGAACATTACATATATATATTACATTATATATATATGTGTGTGTGTGTGTGTACATGCATAGATTGGCATTTCTTTAACATACATAATAGTATATTGCAGATAACTTAAATTTTTTGTATCTTGTATTTTGATAAATACAGTCAAAACCCGAAGGCTCGAACTCGCTTTGCTCGAATTGCAGTTGGCTCAAACCCTCCTTGAAGAAGCAACTATTTGTTATTGCTATATATTCATATAATTTTTGTCGGAGTGCTCGAATTCCCGAGAGTAGAATTATCGGATGACTCGAACTGTTTTCACGGTCCCTTTCACAATGTTCACACGTTCTTTTGTTCGTTTAGCTCAAACTCACTTTGGGTTGCATAAGCTGGTAATCAATAGGAGCGCATGATTTAAGACACGCCATAATTGCAACAAATTATCGTCTCAATTGTTAATTAATTAGAGTAAAAGATGACTTTTTGTAAAAAAAATCTGGCTGTTTTTGTGGATGCAGAACAATGTCAAGTTGATGGCATATAAAACTTTGCAACTTTGTATCAGTACAACAACTCATGAACAAAAAACAGACTGACATTCTAAAAAAAACAACAAGCACACAACTACTTGCTGATTAATATTTCAGCCATGTGTAAATAGTGCGTATGCATGGTATTTATATATAGTTATATATATAAATACATGTATTATATGATATTTGTTTGATTGTCAGTGTAACATTTTAAACATATTGATGAATGAAAGTATTAAGTATTTATTTGGTTCTTATAAATTCAATAGCAGAAAGTAGTACGGGGTTCTGGTAGTATGAATACTCGTCAACTGGTGATGTAAATCTTTTGCGTATTTATGTAAGTAAACATAAATTTATTAGAAATCGGTTGGCTCGAAATCCGAATGGCTCAAACTGTTGCTGTCGGTCCCAGCGAGTTCCAGCCATCGGGTTTCGCCTGTAGTTTTTTTCCTGCACTGAACACAGTCATGCTTCTTGGTTATTTATAACTATATATATTCAGCAAAGCTGTCTCACACAGGTTTTGTTAAACATTAATATCCATCGAAATGATGAGAATATTTTCCGCCATGAGACCTAAATTAATAAATGATAATTCAGAATGGCCTAATATGAAACGTACAGATGTGCAACATTGCGTTTTGCACTAGTGTAAACCAAGTATACAGTGTGAAACTATTTGACCAAGTTTAGAAATGTTAAGCAGCTACAGCAGTTTGACAATTAACTGTTTAAATCAACTTGTTCGTGCCCCTTTAGATTTACCTGATGGTATATTCTTGAAGGCTGTGTTCTCATAAAACACAATTAGTTTATTTTACGCTTTCCAGTGGTTTATAGAGAAATATTAGTGAATTAAAACTGATAATTCACTGTTTCAAACATTGAAAATTAATAGTGAAAATTATCGATGATTTTCATTGTTTTACCAAAACTATTTTGTATTCCACATTGTGACCCCCAATTTTACCAAGGGCGACTACTCTGAAATTAATTTTTATAACATCATACGGAATAGCTTCCCTTGAACATTCATATATATTACTGTTATGTTCGTCTGTTTTTAATAACACATTTTTATTGTTGAAATGATAATTTGTGATCGTTTTTTTGTTTCTACTCACTAGATATGTGTTGCATTGTAAATAAACAATAAACGTGTTCATGAATGAATGTTTTCTTGTGAACTATTTGCAACGCATATTGCATAAAGCAGTTATGACATTTTGGGGCGCCCGACAGGGAATTAGATTGACCGGAATGGTAAAAATACCAAACTAATCATTTGTAAGCATAAAATAAAAAGAAAATGTGTAAGATTCGGTGGAATATCGATTTTAATTAACTCGTGATCATCGATATTCCAAAGACTCCAACAAATATCCTCTATATTATTATGCCTTCTGTGCACTAGTAATTATCATATCATATTTTAGTTCCTTACTGTTCCCTTCCCCTATGAAAACTCATTCAAATTGTTTTTGTAATTGCCATTAAAACATGTTAAACCAATGAGGTTTACATAAGCCGCCTTTTCAGCTGTACAATGTTGCAAAACAATCTGTCTGGCAGGGTATCAAAGTCGGTCAGCAAAAAGCATGTCTGTATATCGTTATTTAATTGTTATCTCGTTTGCTATGGCAAGAAAAATCTTAAAAAAATAATTGACATATGCAAACAATAACACGCTTTTGATGAAGAATTATATAGAAGTATACATGTTTAGGGATGGGAACTAATATTGGATTATTCTTATATTCGAAAATCGTCTGAATATTCAAATTCAACATTCATATTTGAATGTTTCCACATTTTTTGCAAAGAAATTTCTAAAAACAAGAGATGTGTTTGTCAAAAAAACAATGCCCCCTATTGCGCCGCTTTGAAATAAAATTTCAATATATCATTTGGCAGGTTTAGAAATTATCTCCCTTTTATAGCTTATTACTTCCCTTGGATTGTATTTTTTTAACTTTTGACCGTGGAGGATGACATTGACCTTAAAATTTGTTTCAGATTATATCTTAAATGATCTGTACCTGCCAAATGATATAAAATGTTCGATATAATTCGCATCATAATTGTTTCATGAAGATTTTCCGATACTTTTTGCCTAGTCACAACAATAATATAATAAAAGATTATCAAACAAGCTGAAGTGTGACCTAAAAAATTAGAAGTTCCATAATCTAGTAACTTAAATCCAAAAAAGATGTTTAAATCAATTTCATTTCTCAATTTAACTTTGTGATTGTTCATAATAATTTTGCATCACAATTGTTTCATGTCTGTGACGTCAAAGAAAAATTTAGGATTTTTTACATTCGACAAATTTCGACTCACTTGCTTTATTGTAACAATTTCTTTTCAACTGACTTAAATCTAAAATGATTAATAAAGCTAAAGCAACAACAAGACTGTAGATGTGCACGACTGTGAATAAGTAATTCAGTATCAAACAATCATAGATCTAGGAAAGCAGGGCTTAATGCATGTGCATAAAGTGTGGTCTCAGATTAGCCTGTTCAGTCTGCAGTTGCAGTGATTTAGGTGATTTACAGACACATTTGTTTTTGGTAAATATTAACATTTTTATTTTATATTTGCTTCAGGTGAAGAAATTTGGGTGAAAAGCTACTGTGCGCACTTTAACTTGAACTTCATTTGATGTGTGCCATGTTATTGACATTGTCCTACTGGACTACAATCATTTATATTCATGATTGTTCAAAAATGACCATTTGGTTCATATGTAAATGCAGAGATTTCTGATTTTGGAGAAAAAAGGATTGGCGTGGTTCATTTTGTGATGAGTTTGTGTTCGATTTTTGGAACGGTCCATCCACGAAATGAAAGAGAATTAATTTCCCAAAAATAATTATGATTTTACTGTACACTTCCACTGTTTAATTGTCCATGTGAGACTGCAGTGAACCTGGGATATGCTTGCTACAAGAAACGTGGATTTTTCTAATCCATTTTGTGATTAAGGTGTCAGCAAGGAAAACCAATGCTGAGAATTTTTCAGGCAGTTTCTTCTCTAAACAATAAATGTACCACACAAGTACTATGTAAGCACTTAGCTGTAAGGCATGAGTACAAGAGACACGTTTTGTTGTGCACAACATTGCTATGAATAATAAATGCTCATATTGTCTTTAAAATCATGTTTGTCTTAATGTGTGATATTTGAACAAAATGTGTAAACAATCAATAGTTTTGTTGTTGTTTGCTATCTGTAATCAGTTAAGTGAATGCAGTCATTCTCTGATACCCCTAAATAATACAAATTATATCATTTAATGCCTATGTGATTCAACTTCCAAAATCCCATAGCTTTTCTAGAAGAAATCATACAAGTCTCACGCTAATGATAAATCAAGGTCAACACTGTCCGCTTTTATGCAATTTTTCAAATGAAAATCCAGTGTACATGGAAAGTGTCGTCCCTGATTAGCCTAAGTTGCCTGCACAGGCTCATCTGGGATGACACTTTACACATATGCATTAAGTCCAGTTTTCGCAGAATGAGGCTCAGTACAGATGAACCTCTTTACACTTGATTCTTATCCTTCGCGTCGGGGAACATATAAGGAAGGCAATCAGTAACTCTTGATGTAACTACCTGCAGTGTCAGAACTTGAACAGTATGAACGCAAACTGTTAGTTTAAACCTATTTATTTTAGCTCTATTATATCAAACTCCCAAGGCTTATTGAAATGCTCCTCTTGAGTCCATTTCCTGGGTAAAACCAGTACTTGGTTTCTTTTAGAGAGATCTAAAGAACACTCCCACAGTTCCCAACAACCTATGACCTCCCAGTTGCTAGGCGCACACCATAACCAATACGCCACGTTGACCTCATTTCAAACTTTTGACCTCTGGTCAAGAGTCAAATTCACAACCAATAAACCACAGTGAAGGAACAAAATAATTAACAAAACTGTGTGCAAGATCCTTTATTAGCTGAACAAAAACATCCATACATGAGAATGTATTGTTAAAGTGTGGCCATGGGCATGCATATATGACCAACGTCATGAGAAAATGGGCCTTATGTCATACGCATCTACGCAGTCTTGTAAGGAGCTACCCTGTCTTATGAGACCCATCAACCTTGCAAGACTTTTTAGCGCACAGCGTAGATCATGACCAGACTGCAGGCTGGTCTAGAGCTACACCGGCCGCATGCAGCATAAGACCCATTTTCCCATGACATGGCTCATATTAACAACGGCAACATCAAGCAGCATAGCAAACATTTTGAATAGCTTTTAAATATTAAACTAACACTGACCTTTTCGCTTGAATATATTAAATTGCCGTTGTGATAAATTTACCGGTAATAGTTACAGTACGGGAACAAGTTAAGACTATGAAATTGTAAATACTTGTCTATGAAGATTTGAATGAATCAATAATGGATTAGTATTTCAGTTTTAGAGCTCAATAAATTGGATTAGAAAACAGAAGGATGTATCATGCAATCATACAGCATATTTCTGTGTCCACTTATGAGAAAAGGAAATATATAATGGTAAATGAATTGAGTAACTATTGTACATATAGCACTTTTCTTTGCTGGGATGTCGCATCTACCTTTCGGTTTTCAAACGACACTAATATCTTTAAAGTTAATGATAAAAGTACCAATCAACCGATCATTGATGCAGGAAAATGTGGACACACATTACTTTATCAATTATTTAATAAACTTTTATGCTTTAAAGGTGACAAGAAAGAATAAATTTTACAAGTCATCAATAATTAAGACTGGTCTTAAACTGGATCACTTCAAAGAACTTCACAAGATAAAACCAAAATGAAATTTTTAGCTCGGCTGTTTTCGGAGAAAACCCGAGGTATTGTCATAGCCAGCTCGTCGTCCGCCGTCCGCGTAAAATCGTGCTAAAACCTTAACATTGGCTCTAAAATCAAAGTGCTTCCACCTAAAACTTTGAAACTTCATATGTAGATGCACCTTGATGAGTTCTACACGCCACACCCATTTTTGGGTCACTAGGTCAAAGGTCAAGGTCACTGTGACCTCTAATATAAAACTTTAACATAGGCTCTAAAGTCAAAGTGCTTCCACATACAACATTGAAACTTCATATGTAGATGCACCTTGATGAGTTCTACACGCCACATCCATTTTTGAGTCACTAGGTCAAAGGTTAAGGTCGCTGTGACCTCTAATATAAAACTATAACATAGGCTCTAAAATCAAAGTGCTTCCACCTACAACTTTGAAACTTCGTATGTAGATGCACCTTGATGAGTTCTACACGCCACATCCATTTTTCGGTCATTAGGTCAAAGGTCAAGGTCACTGTGACCTATAAAAAAATGAAAAAAATTCTGACAAGGTTTCGCAGCCGAGCGTGGCACCCGTTATGCGGTGCTCTTGTTTGAAACTGGTGCAATTTGAATTGCATTTACGACACTTACATTTTATGCATTTTTAAATTTATATAAATTTCTGATGGTTAAGTTAAGAATGGAACAGAGGGCAATATGTAATGTTTATTTATTGCTATGTAATGTATCACTGTATGCAAGGTAATAAATACAATATGCCATCAAATAAAAGTAAGCCAATCATAATGTATATCAGATTTCCAAAAAATGTTTTAAGCAAGTGTTCATACTGCCTCAAGTGAACATTTCTCAACAGTGAAGATTTAGAAAGTTCATGTAGCATATTTCTAGATTCTAAAGATGATGCCAGAACAAATAACTATTACAGGTATTGGGGTGAATTTATTATTGAATCACGACTAAAGTTTTCATGTTATAAACCAACAACATGCCAGTATACTTCAAACAAGAGAGCTATTACCACCTAAATTCATCGCCTGAATACAGGCACAGGTGACTTACAATGTACTATGGGCATACTAATAAAGTGGCCTATAGGATGCGTGCACATACAATTTATATGGTATTCAAGCAAAACAAACAAGGGAGACTTTCAAATGATAAAAACGTTCTTCGTGTACACAAAAAATCAATATTTGTGTGACCGAAAGGGATAAAATCTCAATCTCTACATAAAACAAGAAAATTGTTAATTGAAGATATTTTATCTTGCAGAAGGATACAGGGAACTTAACCAAAATGGCAACTTATGTATACATAAACTTGACCAAAAATAACAAATATAAAATAATAAAGGTACAACAAATCAACAGAACTAATAAACAAGGGGGCCATAAGCCCTAGGTGCTCACCTGAGACCCAAAGGAGCTACACTATTCTGAGAAGAGGGAGTTACAAATAAATATTTAATTTCTAGGCACATTATGACAATATTTGGTTATTTTTAAACATTTCCAGCTCAGAACGTATACATACATATCTTAATCTTAGAGTCATTAATTTACATATAGACAACTACCAGGATTTGGAATGACTTAATTAGCCAGTAGCTGGGTGTCTCTCCTGCAGAAGAGGCTGTCCATGATGAGATTTGACTTAAACTGTGTTTTCCAGAGTGTCAACAAGCACTTTCTTAGCTTTGACCATGTGACCTAGTTTTTTTTCCCTCACACACGATATTATTAGCACAAGTGTTCTGACCAAGTTTCATGAAGATTGTAAAATGACGTCTAGTGTTATTTTTTTTTAATTATTTTATAATCACTTTTATTATTATTATTATTCATATATTCATATTACTTGATCTAGTTTTTGACCTCATCTGACCCAGTCTTGAACTCGGCCAAGATATTGGGACAAGCGTTCAAACCAAGTTTCGTGAAGATTGGAAAATAAATGCTGCTTCTAAAACGTTAACAAGGTCAATGTTGACTACACACTACGCAAAATTCACGACTGACAAAAGGCAATAACAAAACGTGCTCATGGTGAGCTAAAAAGGAAACTGAAAAACTTATAGTTTGATTACCCATTGCCAAAATATTGTCCATACCAATATACTTTGTACAGATTATTTCTAACAAATAAAATGTTACAAACATAAAATAAAATTTGAATTAATTGCACTTCTTACAAACTGAATAATTTTCAGTCAAAGGCTTAACTTCAGTTTGAATTGATGCCTTTTAAAACTAATTGTCTTATTTTGGAGCCTGGGAATTTTAAAAGTGAGAAAACATTATCATCTATTGACCACCATCATACAAGTATTCTAAACAGAACAAATTAAGTAACTTCACAAAAGTATTATCCGTGTTTAAATCCACAATCATTCAGAATGCTTCAAGAATCATAATACTTGACAATTTTGTTTTAAATGCAACGCAACTAAGTGTTTGGTAAAGGAAGCGTTCAAAACATCAAAAGAAGAAAACAACAACCACATGTGATAAGCATTGGTATAGGAAAAACATTCAACAGAATTGGGCAAAATGGAAATACAACTCATATGACAATTAGATAACTAATATAACAAACAGGCATCTTAGGCAATATCAATAAACTTACAAATGTTACAAATCGCATATAATGAGAGCACATAACAAATTGTATTGAATTATTTTTGTTTGCTCCTTAGTGAAGCCATGCAAATTGACCAAGTCTCATTTGAAATCATAAGGACTATATAGTAACATTCAAATAAATATAGGGTTTATGTTTATAACAACACCAGAAATATAATGAAAATTACCAATGTAAATACATGTACATAAAATATCACAAGCAATTTATTTTAGAATTTATCAAATAACAAATGCTTACATATGTCACACTATCTTACTCACAAAGCTATAACTCTCTCTCTTAAATATCTGTCTCTTCCTAAACCTCCTTTTAAATTCATTAAAAGCCATCTTTTTCTCAATTCTTATTATGATCTCCTTTCATCTTATTGATTATACCTTCTCTAAACTTTTCATCCTTTCTCTGAATTCTTCATCCGTAAGACTACTTCTCTATTTCTTATTTTAACATCTTCCTTGTTTATCCTTTTTTTCTAAGTACTTAGACTTTTGCTTATTTGTAAATTTGTCAATTCTTATTACACTTGTTCTCGTTCTGCTTATTTTTGTCCTTTCACCACATCTGTCGTTTCCTCTCTTCCGACGCGTTCTTTCCTGTAAGACTACAGCTTGAAAACTTTCATTTAGACATGGCATAAAAGCAATCGAATACACTGAAGTTATTCGCGCAAGAAAAAAATGCAATACAAATTGTTAAATAAAAAGCAATTTCAAGTTCTTTGTGAATAGTGTGCTACAAATTGTTAAAGTCAAGCAATTTAATATTGTTATTTTTTTAAAGTAAAGCAATTACATGTTTCAGTATATATAGTGTGCCTATAAATGTATATAACATGTATGATATTCTTAAAAGCTGTGTTAAACAATTTAAACCCTCTGTGCTTCAAAGTCATATACACATTCATTACACCCAGTTTTCCTAGAGAGAGGCTTATATCAATTTGAATCTATTAAGCTAGTATACTTCTGGAGCTAAAATTTGGCACATCTTCATAAGAAGGGTTCTACTTTATGACTTTTTTTTAAACTTGCATGTCATAGATTTTATTGATATTCTAACTGTTATAGATAAACAACTTAAACTTTGATAACAAATAAATATATAAAATAATGCTTTTAAGTAATTTTGCTATGGTAAAAAAACTAACAATTTTCTATTTAATCTCTCTGAAACATGACTGATAGTTTTCATTTGTGTAGCTAAACTAATGGAACTTGGTAAACAAAATGAACTTATATGTATTTGCTATTGCCAATCATCAACACATACAATGGGAAATGTTGAAAATCTCATTTTTTATTTTTTTTAACATTTAGGTTGTGTCTGTTACTCATGCAGACACTATCTCTGAAAGTTCCTAGCATCAAAAAAGCTGACTGACTTATTGACACAACTATCAGAGACAAGTGTTTTAATTGAAAACAGAGAAAATCATTTTTGGATTATTTTAACAAAATACAGAAAGTTTTTCCTTACACGTTCTGACATTTTATTAAAAAACCTGTTTCATTATAAGAATATAACAAGTTTACCAAATATTATTAGTTTAATTTTTTTTTATTATTGTAAATTTATTCCTGAGATATGTGTATCAACTTATTAAAAACCTTTCCTTTTTATAACCAAAAAAGGAAAACCTTTTAACACAATAATATAAAAATAAAATATATATTAACAACTGCATAATATAGACGTACAATTAATTACCAAATCAATCAAAACATGCAACAATATCAATAATAGTCAACAAC
The DNA here is from genome assembly GCF_020536995.1 of Dreissena polymorpha. Taxonomy (NCBI): domain Eukaryota; kingdom Metazoa; phylum Mollusca; class Bivalvia; order Myida; family Dreissenidae; genus Dreissena; species Dreissena polymorpha. Next base: position 31,155,636 of record NC_068364.1, read on the forward strand.
AGACAATGTTCTATAAAATATTCAAATCACACCAGTATCACATTTCAAGTATTTCCCTACCGACTACTGCGACCAATCCTTGTTCTTCAAGGTCAGAAGCTCCTGCACAACTTTCTGAATGTTGTTGTCGAACTTTACAAGCAGACGCTGATTCAGAGCCGTGTCGAAGAACCCCATCTCCATCAGCCGAGCCATCGGTCTGTCTGCGGTCGGGGAAGTCCATTGGTTCTTGGGGGCCGCAGCCTGGTTTTCTTCTGGAGGCTTGCATTCCAACTTCGGCGGTTTGTATTCGGGTTTAGCAGGTTTGCAGTCTGATTTCGGCGGCTTAAAATCCCGCTTACGCGGGGTCCAATCAGACTTTTGAGGGATGTAACCGCTTTCATCTGGAGCGACATATTGGGTACCAGCAGGTTTCCAGCCCTTCGGTGGTTGCTTTGAATTTTCGTCGGATTTCATTGCCATCTCTTGTGTATTGGCCTCCTATGAAATAGTTAGAAAAACATAAAATGAGTAGAGTTTTGAGAAAACTATGCTTAATGCAATTTAGAGTCGTTCCATAATAGCCCAATAAAGGACAAGAAAGGAAATACTTTTATATAGCACAAATAAGACGAAAATTGCTTCAAATATGATGTCACAATTCATCACTTTCTGGTTTAAAGATGCATGAAAATTGAACAATACAATAAAAATGCTAAACAAACTAGGAAATGTAGCCTTGTCAATCAAGGAGTGTATGTTTGCCAATTATTGGTTAATATTTCAGTGGTAAATATGAACCACATGGTTGCATAATTGAGACTGGTTCTGGGAAAACTGGGCTTCATGCAAATGCATAGAGTATCATCCCAGACTAGCCTGCGAAGTCCGCACAAACTAATCAGGGACGACACTTTCCGATTTTATGGAATTGTTTAGCCAGTGAAGTCCGCACAAACTAATCAGGGACGACATTTTACGAGTTTACGGAATTTCTTCTTTAAATGAGGTCTCTTCTTAATGAAAATCAAGTTTAGAAAGTGTTCTACCTTTTTAGCCTGAGCAGACTGGCATAAAGGCAGAGTAAACTGGTAAGCCCACTCCTATATGGTTGATGGTAAAAGTGCATATATGGTTGATGGACACAGGGAAACACAAACCAATTTAAAAAGGCACCTTTTAAAAAAGAAGGTCTAATGCGTTGACCTGAGACCCAAAAGAACTAGACAGATCTGAGCAGGCAGTGTGTACAAGGTGTCACAAGAGACCTATAAGGAAAAATTACCACAACACCTGACAGCCATGTTGTTTTTTTTACAAACAATATGTTCGGAGCAAGTTTCATTATGTGTAGGTAAGAACATGACTTCTTGAGTTTTTAAATGGTTTTGCTAAAGCAGTATATGGACAACTTCCCTGTTTCATGGAGACCATGTTTTTCAATGGACTAACGCCATATTACTCAGTAGAGAAATCATAAGAACACTTGTTTTGAGCTAATTTCATGAAGATTATGCTAACAAATATCACTATGTATTGACCACCTTTCATGAAGACTTGAAGCAGAAAAAAGGTCTCTAAAGTGCTCACAAGCTTTATTGTTGATTTCACGAAGTTAACAACCACAGTTACCCATTTTTTAACTCAGCTAAGATATTAAAAGTACACATGTATGATGATTGGCAAATACAAGTTGCCTCTAAACAATTCAGAGGCTTTGTCTTTAATTTGCCCTTGCATTTAGCTATGTACGTGACTTTGTTTTGAACTCGGATGAGTTATCAATATGACCAAGGTTCTGACCGCGTGTCATTAAGAGTGGGAATATCAATAAATGTGGCCTCATGAATGTTCACACGGCAAGGTTGACGACGTACGATGCCCGATATGGACAAAATTCAAGTTATTGTTTATTTTGTAATTACTTTGATTTAGAAGATGAATACCATTTCAAACGTATATTCCGCTGTTACAATGAGTCAAGATAAAAAATATACGCCATACATTTAATATCAACCCATCTGTATATAAATTCCATTAGTTACTCGTTTCATGTGATGACTCAATAATTTATGTGTGTACATTTATCGAAGAATCTTTTGTTAAAAGAAATCCAATTCTTAATGATACTTTTCTCTAAACTTTATTTGTTATTTAATGTTATGTTGTTATTCCTAGTTAGGTGACAGAGAATAATGTGCGTTATTAGCATAAAGACCATGCACATTTAAATTGTGTCTGCCTGCCTGCCTGTCTGTCTGCCATCCCAAAAGATCACATTGAGCTAACATAAACTAAAAATATAGCAATTTTTACACTGCCCAAACCTGTTTGTCCTGCCATGTTTTGAAGACTGATTTTGCAGTAATGAAAGCCTGACCGGCAGCATTCACGGCTTCGGCAACTAGCTGGTTAGCAAACTCAGGTGCAAAGTCCACAGTCCTAAAAAACTTAAAAGGAGAAAATATTTGCATTTGAGCAATGCTCTGAAAAAATGGGGCTTAATGCAGGTGCCTAAAGTGTCGTCCTGAATTAGCCTGTGCAGATGCAGGGACAACACTTTTCGCCTAAACTGGAAGAGACTTCCTTTGAAAAAACCCATAAAGGTGCAAAGTGTCGTCCCTGATTAGCCACTCATGCAAATGCATTAAATCCTGTTTTCTCTGAAAACGGCTCAAATGAATTGTATGCAATTTCAAATATATTTTTTCAACTAATTTTAACATGCATGAAAGTAAGCTACAACTATGCATTTGGTTAAACACTTTCACATTATTTGTGTTCATTTTTAAACAAAGTAAGTGTATTTGTTGAGTAATTGAAAAACGATTAAACGCAGACAGTTTGAGAGTTCACCTAATGTCCTCAGTGAATTAGGAGACTTAAAACCCAACATATTATTATAGGTAACATAGCTAAACCTTTGACGCTCAGAAAAAAAGTACATGGCAATATGCAATCAGCATATAACCAGAACACCTTGAGAGTAACTTAAAGTCTGTTTAGGGGTTATGCTTTTTGCTTTTAATCATTATATTTAAGGTGGAAATAAAGCTTTTAAAATTTGAATCTTGTAGGAAAGGTCTAAAATTTAATTTGATTTTCTAAATGGACTACACATGAATCAAAGAGAGGGAAAGGGTTAAATAAAACACATAATTATACTTCAACCATTATCCCCTGCTAAAGAAGCGCAAAAGATGCAAACATACCTTGAAGTCTGCTCAGAGGCTGGTCTATTTTTCTCGCCTGCTTTAACAATCACAACATTTCGAAGCTGGGCACAAGCTGATACCGGTTCCTTCGTTACGGTGTTTTCTGAGTTGGGAACCAGCTCAACCATAGGTTCCTGTAAAAAAAAAAGTGCTTTGTCATGATCAATTATACACATGACTCGTAGGGAAAAACCAGCCCAGACATCAAAACAACACAGTTATATTTTTAGGTTCGGAGCAAGATTCGTGATTTGTAAGCAAAAAGGATGACTTGTTGAGTGTTCAAAAGGTTTTTACTATAGCAGTATAAAGACAACTTCCTGTGTTATGGAGACTATATTTTTCAATGGACTGATACCATAATATTCATAAAACAATAGTTTTGAGCTACTTTCATAAAGAATATGCTAATGGGACTCCAGAGTGTTAACAAATGTTTCTTTAACTTGACACAGTGATCTAACGTTAAAATTAAATCTATATGCACGGTAAACACCTTGTTTGGATTCTCTTGTGCCATCGATGGCTGGGTACTGTGTTTAATCCTCCCAAGACCTGACAGTTTGGACAAGTACTGTTTAATTTTACTGTTAAGCTGAAATGTTTTTGAGCCTTTGATCTGAAGTGGGTTCTTCTTCAGAAAAGTGGTGGACTGTTCTATTTTGTCCTTGCATTTTTGGGTCGCTATAAAGGATAGTTCCAGCTTGCTTTTATCACTGATGTCCTGTATGGCATCTTGAAGTTGTTTTAATTCATCCCTAAGCCTGATGCATTTGTCAACATCGCTTTTTGAAGAGACTTGTAATTTGGTAAGAGTATCTTTCATTTCCGTCAATGTCTTCTGTTCAATCATGTCTAAGGTTGCATTTATGTCTCTGCGAGTTTCCTGTATTTTGCGTAACTGCTTATCATATGAACTTTCCACATACTGAATGCTAGCCTCCTTGTTGTCTTGAAGTTTCTTAATTTCTTTCAGAATAGTTTGGATAGAAACTGCCAGATGTTGAAGGTCTGTACACTGACTTTTTACAATGTCGGATATAAGAGTTACCTTTTGGCAGTGTCTGAAAGAACATTGAAAAAAAATGTATAAAATACTAAAATACTTAATTTTTAAAAGCTTTTGTCGTGGGGATATTAAAAAAATACTTTGGTTGAACCAGTGTATGAAATATTATATATTAGAGTCCAGCTATAGGTCAATATGGTATGTACACAAATATTAATTTATTTAAATCTTAAACCTACATTCATTTCGTCCGATATTTTACTGGACGTAAAATCAGTTGTTACACATTTTAATAAATAGTTAAAGTGACATTACTGTGTTATACTGAATACTAGATCCTGTAAGAGTTGTTTCTACAGTTTATCTGGTATTTATATGATTATGCTTCATAGTTTATTGTTCACTTGTTGCGTGTCTATGAATGAATAAACATAGAGCCACATACGCTTAATGTTATATTTTAAAGGACCTTTTCACGTTTCGTTAAATTGATAAACTTGATAAAAAATGTTTCAGATTTCCAAATTTGCGGTGTTGTTATGACATTTGCAAGTAGAGATCATTGACAACACTCTATAATATCGATTATTTGCATATTTTGCCGATTTAAAAATCCGAAAATAATAAAGGTAACAAACGCGAAACGTTATAATAATTGGGAAATTTTTCATTATATTTGGTGACCAGACATTTTTTTAACCCTATTGGGAAAAGTACCGCTACAAGTCCAATTGTGAAAATTATGCGCGATAAACCCTGAAATTGGGAAAATTCGCGTCGTGAAGTCTTCATATTGGGAAATTGGTGTAATCGATTTTTTGCTCCAAAATACTTCGAAAAAAATCGCTGGTGGCATTACGGGGATTGCTTATATAAATAAAATTGACCACTTATTATGTGAGTGCAGATGGCCGAGTGGTTTAAGCACTAGTCTTGTACTCCAAGGGTCAGTGGTTCGAGTTGAGGTTTACTCTTCTTCTTTATTAATTGTATTCTTGTTTATACTGTGGCTATTTAGTACCAATGTTTACCTTTAACGACAAACTTCAAAACATGCCAACATATGTAAAAAGGTCCCTTAAATCCACAACAACATCGATGACCGATTAACAAAGTCAGCTTTAAACTGCAGTCTTCTTTCAATAATTATTGTACATGAACAAATTTATGCACTCTTGGAATAACAAATCTTTCATTAATATAATAACATTATTTTTTTGCAAATAATTTGACTTCTTTGCAAAGAAATATAAAAACCTTACATTTGCTTCTTAATTGTGCTGTTTTGAATTAAAGTAAAGTAAAAATATACCTGTGATTAAGGAATGCGCAATTTGCGCAGATCAGCTCACTGTGTTCAGAACAAAACTTGTTAAGGTGTTCTCCTTTATGAACATCACACTTCAGAAGAAATTCTTCAACCTTCTTGGTCACTGGCCATTTATTCATATCTCCCCTTCCAAAGGGGGCATGTTTTGTAAACAACTTGCGGTGCATATTTATACAATTTTCACAGTAAAACTTAACGCACGATTCACAGTAGAAATCAGCCATTGAATCCAATTTCTTGTCTTCACAGGTCGAGCACAAGAAGTCTTGGACCATGTCAGATCCCTTGTCAATGGTGGATTGTGAAAAAGTTGCCATTTTACTGAATGAGATTTTAAAAAAAAACAGCAACTGGAGATCTTTTTACCAAAGATTTAAAGTCAATACTGTGGTGTCTCCCAATGCTGGTCGTCTAAAGTAATGAGCTGAAGCCCATCTAGCTTTTGTCCATAGTCTGTCATAACATAACATCTAACACAACCACTATCAAACAAAGATAAAACTGAAGTTTGTTACAAGGTTAAAAGTCCGGTAGCCAAAGTAGCTGTCTAATCTATCATTTATGTGAATTGTAGGGTAGTATAAAACCAATTGAGACATGCGATTGTGGTTGGTTTGTAAGGACATACAAACGGAAATATTTCAACTTAAGGCTGTGTTAAATTACTAAAGTAATAGGAATAGTTGGCTTCAGTGAACTTGATATCATGGGTATAAAAAGTAAGTGTTTGTAACAGTTCATAACGGGAATGCAAAGTTAATCCTAAAAAATAGCTTTAATTAATGTATTATCACGAAAAATACAAGACAAGCTTATTTAATGAAACTTAAATATTAATTAAACTTTCCTAATCAAGCCTGAAATATCACCCCATGCTGTTTTGTCAATGGGAATTGCAAGTTTGGTTTTAAATTAATATAATGTTATAGAGACGATTACATTTACAGTTTTCAAGATTGACCCAGCACAACATTTCAATATAAAATTTAGCAAATGGCAATAGCTCTAACAAGTGGATCAAAGGCCCTAAGTCACTCACCGGATTCACTAATATGAGCACCTTGTGTTCTGTTTCCATAGCCGCCTCAGAAGGGAGCCATGATATCACGAGAACACATGTTCTAAGTACCGATATATTTCATGCAAGTTTCACTATAGCCATGAGTTTCAAAAGACTGAAACGATTTTTAAACTCACTCGAGATATTATCAGAACAACTTATCTAAGCAAGTTTAATGGTGATCGGGGAAAAAAATTGTGACAACTCGAGTTTTCATAATGGTTCATTTTAACAATTTAAAGATAAAACAGCCCTTCTCAATGGTGGACAGGTTTTAAACAGACAGTAATCATTTTCAAACTAGTCCAAGACAATAATGACACAAATGTTCTTAGCAACTTTCGTGAGCATTGAAGAAGAAATACAGATATTTCACAAGTTGTTTTTATAGCCATACATGAAAAACTGATCTTTCCCCTGCAAGCCATTGTTTTAATGGAACGACCCTATTATAAACTCAAATGGCAAGAACAATTATAAACTCAAATGACCGAAACCATTATAAACTCAGGTGAGAACGATTATAAACTCAAATTACCGTAACCATTATACACTCAAATGACAAGAACAATTATAAACTCAAAAGACCTGAAAACTTATAAAACTCAAATAACCAGAACCATTATAAAACTCAAATGACTGGAACCATTATAAACTCAAATTACAAGAACCAATATAAACTCAAATGACCGGAACAATTATAAAACTCATATGAAACATTATATCTTATAGCCCTAACCAGCACTGTTACTGTCATGCTTGAAATACCCATGCAATAAGGTTTATGAGAGTATAGGCCGTTCAGTTTTACGAGCTGGTTTCTCATCAATTCAAGCTGCATACCTATTCCGTTTGTATTTGATACCTAAAAGTTTTAGAATGAAATTGAAAAGGACAATAACTGTAAAATTACGAGAAAGAGTTATGACTGCATTGTATACAATTATTATTTTTTTAAATTAGGAACAATATGTCTGAATAATTTCTTTGTAACGCGGGGCATTTTTAGACACCCAAGATTTTTTTAATACAATATTGTTGTAAAAATATTAAGGAAAATCTTCCATTTCATATAACATACAACATCGTATTGAATAAAAACAACGCAAAGTCCTGTGGCCGATGATCAATATAAACGGACATGTATGTCTCTGTGTTTAAACAGTTGGTTTTATAGTCCTCTTCACTGTAGCTGTTTGTTACTTTACTTTTAGTCTTTAGCTGAAAACATGGTAGTGAGTGAGGTAACAAGTTGGTTGCTAATATAAATGTTCAAGCCAATATATTTATATCCCCCGCAATTTCAAAATTGCGTGACAGACCGACGGACGGAATGACTGTCGGACTACGCCGACTCTGTAACCCACCGCCTTTGGAGGACAAACATGTAAAGGATTTCAAGGGATTTCCATCAATGAAAAAAATCAGGAGTAAAATGACTCCTGGTCTAAGATTTTTAGGTGTCAAACTGAATACCATAGATGTAATTTTTGCGCGGTTATATTTATTTCTTTAAGTTTTAGTTAAAAGTAGAAATGACACATTTAATAAAATTGTGTATTGATTTATTTAATTATAATTATTTAACAAACAGTTTCCAAACATTGATAAACAGTCATAATAAGTATATACTAAATTAATCACCTGTAATGCATCTAAAGTACAGAAACATTTTAACATATAGCATCAACGACCACGATAAATGATTAATAGGTACTAACAGGAAAGACATTTATGCAATAAACACATGCTCACATCTGCATACTGTGGTGCTGTGAGTGGTGGGAATTCGGGTTACATTATGAAGCAGTTATACATGTAGTTTATTTTATTGTTATGCAGTTGTTTTTTAATATATTTGTTAACTATACAAGTGTTGCATTGATTCATCTAAAAACAAGTAAACCCTATTGTAGCACCAATTGGTGCCCAGGAACATGATTTTAACAAACTGAGTGAGGACCACCATATGATTTTACACTCAGAATATACAATATAAGTTAATATTTGCCCAGCTGTACAGGAGAGGCTGCTAGAAAAGCAGGAGAAGACGTTACTAAACGAAAAAATATTTTGGGACATAATCGTGCGCTTAGAATTATCTAAAAAATTGTATTTATTGTTTATTTACATATACCTGAACTATCAAAACATTTCAAAAGATAACACAAAAACACACATTTCGTTCTGCAAGTTCATGAAACCACTCGCAAAAAGCCGCAACAAAACTCCAAATCAAATTGTGACAAAACCTCATAATGCATCAATTGTTTGAGTGACACAAATTGGACCCTGTGTTTTATGATCTGTATGTGCATAGCATGGGTGAACTTTTTTCACTCCTGAAGAAGACATCTACACTTTGATAGTATGTTATAGGATCTGTGAAGTCACCCAGCCGATCATCTTGGCACTCTTTTTAATTTACTCATGCCATCTAAATTGTTATCAACATAAAATGTTTTTTAAGGCACTTCTTGCACACATTAAGTAGGTCTTCAATTTTGCTTAATTCCAATGCTGTCTAGCAATTTTTGCAAAATCTGAAAGTAAAAAAATAAATACAGTGTGGTCGTTAGTTCCGAAAATTCTCCAGTTCCGAAACAAATCGAAATTAATTCAACATTTAAAAAAGACCACTTTTAAGTTAACAAATTATGCAGCCATGAACAATAACATTTGATGTTTTTCCCACAAAAGCCGAAAGTAAACAGACAACTCGAAACAGTCACCATCATTGAAACGCTCGCAGACATTTTTTTTCGAATGGCGCGAAAATTCTGACTGCGGTTGTGAGAAAGAAACGATTATTTTCCTAATCCATTGTCAAAGATAAGAGATCGTGGTGTCGATTTGAACGATATTTATCAGAGAATCAGAAAACAACTACACTTGGAGACTTTTCAAACGCAACACTTTTTAAATTTGAATATCTCTGTAAGGAATTAAGATTTTGATTAAAAAAAATAAATGTTATTTTTTGACTTCATCTGAGCATGGTCATGATAAAATCATTCTTCCGTAACGATTGGACGCTTTATTACGTGGGGTATGTATAGTTTCGTTTTTCTGCACGTTTAAATGGTGAAACGCAATATTATTCTTAATTTAGAAATCTACAAACTTGCTTAGAACTTTTTTACTTATGATATCTGGGTTGTTCTGTTAAAAAAACACTGTTGGGGGTGGGGTGGAAGTGTATCTCATATGTCAATAATGAAACATTAGCCGCTCAGAATAGTAAAGTTCCTTTGGGTATCAGGTGAGCACCAAAGGGAATTTTGCCCTGTGGTAAATAAAGCCTATGACTGTTGTTATAATTCCTTGAGTAGCACGGCCAGTTGTTTACCAATTGATGTTAAGCCTTATTTAAGTTTGGTCAAGTGAAAGAACCTAATTCTATTACAAGCATAACTAACATGTGATGGATGTCCTTACAAAAAGATCAATAAATGAAATGTTTATAATTTCATGCCTATTAAAACTTTAAAAATTAAGGACTGGAAACGACGTCAATCTGTTCAGCCTTATTTTAACAAATATGTTATGTCTGGAATTTTAATAAAGTTATTACATTATTACAATTGCTTGAAAACTCGAATTGTAATAACGCTATGTAAGTGTACCTTAATAAGGTAATACGACCTATGAATGACAAAAAATGTGTTCTCATACAAACTCAATTGTAATAAAGTTATTACATTATTACAATCGCTTGTCACCCTGAATTGTTTTATAACACCAGAAAGTGTAATAACTTTATTACACTTGAGGTTGTATGAGAACACATGTTTTGTCATTCATATGTCGTATTACCCTATTAATATCAATTGTATATACATGTATGCATTATATTTTGCAATAATCTATAATCTGTGTTTGAACATGCGATCAGATGCAATTTTAAACCAATAAATAAGTTTATTATTACACTTTCAGGCGTCATTCCGGTTGTCACGCAATTGTAATAATGTAATAACGTTTATTACGATTCAGATCGTTATTACACTTAAAGTTGTAACAAAGCTCTTAAAACTATGGCATTCATCGACAGCAAAATGTAAACACATTTATAAAGTCATTTTCGATATGTAAGCTACGGGTTTGATTGCAAAACAAGGCTGTTATTTTACATATTTATCATCTTTAAAAAGCCATGTACTATGAACAACCTTTGCCAGCATATTGCTGCATGTAATTATTTAAATACACAAGCGATTTTCTTAGATAAATTTTCATTATATTTGAGCCGCGCTCTGGAAAAACGGGTCTTAATGTCTGTGCCTTAAGAGTCATCCCAGATTAACATATGCTGTCTGCAAAGAAATTCTTTTCGTAACAAAAAACAAGTTTAAGTGGAAAGTGTAATTCCTGATTAGCATGTTCGGACTTCACTTGCACATCTGGGATAACACTTTACGCGCATGCATTAAACCCTGTTTTCCCAGAACAAGGCTCATTTGTAAAAGAATAGTAAATACGTGTAACTGGGTGAATTAAACGCATATTGCAAATGAAAGAGTTTTTACTTTTGATTCAATTTAACATTGTTTACATTACAGCACAAAGTTTATCTCTCCCACATTTTCTTTTCACAATGCGACAATTATTAAAGCTTAGTCCCATATCATTTAAGGGGCGAGTCTGCTCGCTCTGACAATCGAGTGTAGTTATCTGCCCCATGTCAGCTCGTAACATATCCTCGGGACTGGGGCACGGTCTTCGTTGGCACAAGGGACCAGAAGCAGTTTAGTCCATCCCTGTTTGGAGTCACGAGATCGTTCCAGACCAGCCAACCAATTAAAAAATGATTAGACAATATCAGTGGACTGTTTGGACATTCATTAAATTTGGGCGTTAGGAATAAGGACCACTTTAAGAATCAGTAACTTGTACTTTGATTTTTATTATATATTTTTTTATTTTTTTGTAACCAGCCCTCCATCTCAAACTTGGTCGTAACTTAAAAATCATTTTATTTCTTTAATACTCAGTGATATTGGATGTTATGTCATAACATTAAATGTGACAAATAAATATAAATAAAGACACTATTTGTTAGTTATAACTTGTTCCTAAGTGTAAAAATAGGGAGAGAGAAGCATGTTTAATGAAAAAAAACTTATAATAACACATTTTCATCAAAATATACATATATTTATTTGTTGTATCAGTATTTACTGTTTCTTTAGTTACTCAACTTAACCCTATCCATTTCCCATTTTGCCCCCCACCCCAAACCCCTCTCCCCATGAAGGGTTGTAAAACGCCCAAAATGTACAACCACATATGCATGGGATTGAACCAAGAGAGCACACAACTCCCAAACCCTCCCACTGCTCTACCACTTGAGCTATTAAGGATTGTAACAGATGGAAGATTAATTTATCCTATAAATTGAAAAGTTTGTTTTTAAAAATAGCAATCACATGACTTTAACTATGGCCAGGTAACCACTTTCAAGTCTTGTGATTGCTATATTTAGGGCTCTTTCAATCAAATTAAATCCACATAATCCAATTTCAATGCCACTGAAACCACAATCCAGAGTGGTGCAGTAGATAGAGCAATGGACTACACAGTTGGAGGAGTGTGGTTCAATTCCAGGGCTGGGTGAATTTACACTTGTTCTATATGAAAAATGCTATGTTTGATGTGATCGATATGGCAGAAAATATAGAAATGAGTTCAGCAAAAAAAAACATGAAAACGTGGGAATAATGTAGCAGACAATATATAAACCCCAAAAAATTATTCACTATTTTATTTATTTAGCTTTTAGATCTGTTTGTTTGAGCATATTCGGTTCACCATGAATTAGTTTAAAACAAATGGGCCAATACGGTGTACATGGCTCACCAAAATTATATGACTATATGGTTTCGTACCTTTATTTACAAGACTGTTCACACGAGCCCTGCATCATTTGTCATGGCATAAAAACCAGAGTTGTTATCTGCCAACAAGAATTGGGGCCGGTCGTACTCCAGGAATCTTCAATCGCTGAGAGCAAGGATTCTGAAAACATATGAAACATGACAGAAAAATACTATTCTATGAATTTTCCATTGCAAACAATGCCCTTAGCTGCACCTTACACATGTTTGATATTTGACCTCTAAATGTTACCTTGACTTTTAAGCAAGGGCTTAGTTCCTGAACATAATCTCCATATGGAGAACATTTAATGGTACATTATTTATGTTTAAATTGCATGATCAATTTACAATCCAGACAAGAAGTAAAATGTCATATAGGACATTTGACCTTTAAGCATGACCTTGACAATTGAGTCTTTGGGACAGGTCTTTCAGCTGACATGTTATTTGCATTAGGTTAACATTTGTGACTATTTTAAAATAAAATGATGAATTTACAGCATGGGCAGGCTGTAAAGTTCTCAATTTCGACTTTTGACCTCGAAGTATATAACCTTGACTTTTTAGCAAGGGTCTTACACGCAGCAAGCTGTCTTCACAATATGACCATTTTGGATCATTTATTTTAAAACTACAAGATGAACGCATGCTCATACACTCACAAATAGTGGAAGCTATTTCAAGCTTTTAGCACTTTGGCTTCACAATAAAAAATATTTAACTATTTTGATGTTTTTCTTAATACTGGGTATCATAGCCTGTCATGAAATAAAGATATGAGTCTCGCTCCGGGCTTAATGCATGAGCGCTAAGTGTCTTCCAAGACTAGCCTTTGATGTCCGCACAGGCCAATCAGTGACAATACTTTTCATCTAGACTGGGAATTCTTAGAGAAGAAATTTTCTTCATACGAAAAATCAAATTAAAGTGGAAAGTGTCGTCTCTGATCAGCCTGTGCCTATTCTGGGATGACACTTTACCCACTTACACATGCATTAAGCCCAATTTTCCCATATTGAGACTCATATATATTGGTGTGACATGAGTATTCCCATACTGACAATACATTTTATTTTGATTGAAAACTCTTTACCACACAGATGTAGGTCAGTTTTGTTTTAATCTAATGTAAATTAGCAGAAAACAACCATATTGTTATACATTTAATCATGCACATGCATTAAGCCCTGTTTATCCAGAGCAAGGCTGATTAACATCTTACTTTGCGTACTCAATGACCGTGTTAAGCTGATGAGAGATAGTGAGCAATGTACAATCCCCATATTCTGCGCTGATTGTGACAAAAATGAGTGATTCAGTCTGTAAAGTGTACCAGATAAGTGAACTGCCCAGGCCACTAGTTCCTAGGGGGAGGTTGGGAAAACACTTTCCACGCATACATTTAGCCCCATTTTCCCAGATTTACATTTGATTTATCATACATTCATCACTTACTTATCGTACTCCATGACTGTGTTGAGCCGATGAGCGATATTGAGCACGGTAAAATCCCCGAACTTTGAGCTGATCGTGTCATATATGAGTGAGTTTGTCTCCAGATCCATTGCTGCAGTCGCCTCGTCGAGGACGAGAATCTTCGTCTTGCGGAGCAGGCTTCTGGCGAGACATATCAGCTGACGCTGACCCACTTTGAGAATGAATGAAGAGTTTTCTAGGACAACAGGGCATATGCCAGTGTGTAAAGTGTCATCCCAGATTAGCCGATGCAGTCCGCACAAGCCAATCAGAAATGGCACTTTCCGCCTACACTGGATTTTTGTTAAGAAAATACGTTCATGGCTAGACTGTAGCTGAAAAAATTAGCGTTCAGAATAAATCTGCCGAAAGTCTGCCAAAGCAAAAATAATCAAAAGACTCTATGGCGGCAATTTCTATTGACTAGGCTAGACAGATCATCTGACGCTTAGCGACACTGAGATATAAAGATTATGAAAAGATTAAAATATAGAAAATAATTGTGAAATGTTCTTAGGCTTTTGATACAATTGAGCTAAAATAAATAGGTTTTAACTAAATCACAGTACCTCAGATTTTAACCACTTTCCCCCACTTCATACTCAAGCTGGCCCGGCAGTCCTTCTAGAAAAGTCTTCAAGTGCGCGTGATCAAGCAATACCCGCAAAGCATCATCATCATGGGCTCCGAGGGGATCTAAATTCATGCGAAGACTTCCTGGAAAAAGGACTGGTTCCTACAAGTTTGGAGATAAATCAGCCACAAGTTTGGAAAACAGGGCTTAATGCAGGTGTGTCGTCCCTGATTAGCATGTGCAGTCCGCAAGGCTTATCAGGAACTTCACTTTCCACATTCATGGCATTTTCGTACAAAATGAAGTCTCTTCTTAGTGAAAATCAGTTTAAGTGGAAAGTGTCCTCCCTAATTAGCCTGTATGGACTTCACATAGTTATCTGGGATGACACACATATATATATCATATTAATTAACGGTGCACGTGTTTTTAACTTTGTTTTCCCAGAGAAACGGATTGGTTCCTGTAAGTATGGCGATAAATGGAAAAGTAATCTAGTTTGGGGATAAATTGTACAACTAAACTACAAGTTTGGAGATAAATGTAAAATTAGACAGGTACTAAGAAGTTTAGAGATAAATTAAAAACAATACTGGTTGCAACAAGTCTAGCGATTAATTTAAAACTAGAATGGTTTGTACACATTTTGAGATAAATGTACAACTAGACTTGTTACTACAAATTTGGAGATTAATGTACAACTAGACTAGTTCGTACAAGTTTGTGAGAACAGAAAATCTGTGTTACAGCATGTTGCAATAATCATGTTAGTTGACTAAAGCAACTTTTGGAAAAAGATATAAAAATTGCACAACCACAATGAATTGTGCAGCTTAACAAGTAAATTCTCAGACAAGTTTGTGTCACCTAAAGACAAAATTTGTAGCAGGTTGTAAAAGGTTTAAGGCCCACATTTGTTTGATTTATGGGAATCCTTACCCCATTTTTTTGACCAAAGCAAATACAAACACAGATAACGAATTTGATTTTTATTTATAATTTTCAAGCCGAATTGCTATATTATTCATAGAAAATTTAAAAAATAGGACATCAAAGGTTTGGTATGTATGTATCGTTGAATCTACAAACTGTATTTAACAGGTCATTGAATTTATTGTATGACCTTTTGACCTTATTTTCAACATCATTAGTCCAACTATTGTTTAATTATATGTTTTACCCGAACTTTTATTTTTAAATTGGGTCCATGGGCAAATGATTAATAAAACGACGCCAGTAACATAATGATGAAAATTGTGCTCAGGCGAGTAAAAAATGCACATGGTTGACATTAAATAATATGTTTTGTCGATCATTAATACTAAATTAATTTTATTTGTATTACCTTTTGTGATGGCCATTTGTCTTTCGTAAACATTTACCTTTTTAACTCTCTAGATGCCACATTTATAGTCAAATCTTCATGAACCTTGGTCAGAACATTTGTCCCCATGATATATTGGCGGAGTTCAAAACCAGGTCATGTGAGGTCAAAAACTTGATCAGTAGGTCAAATTAATTAAAAGCACAAATAAATAATTAACACTGCAGCAGTCACATTTATAATCCAATCTTCATGAAACTTAGACATAATATTTGTTCTAATAATATCTCAGTTGAGTTTGAAAATGTTTTCCATTTGGTGAAAATATGGCCATCAGGGAGTGGGGTGGAGGTGGCAGGAGGGGGTAGGTTTCCTTATATGGCTACAGTAAAACCTTGCTAACTCTCTAGAAGTCACATTTATAGTTCGTTCAATGTTCATCAAACAGAACAAAATGAATACAATCCAATAAGGAATGCAGTGATTGAAAAATCACCATATGGAAGCAACTAGGGAGCAACAGAAGTACTGACACTGTACGTACACAAATATACTGGTACTTGAAATAAAACTTTATTGTAGTGTTACGTAAACACGTATTACACAATTTTGTTTAATGTATTCAAATTCATGATATTTCATTTTCAGATTCATGATTAACGTTGTAATGGTAAAAATAAATGTGGCGTTAGAACAACCTACAACACGTGAAACTCATCATGATAATCTTATCTTAAAATAAGGGCCTCGCTCTGAAAAAAATGTGGACTTAATGCACGTGTGTAAAGTGTACTCTCAGATTAGCAATCCGCACAGGCTACTTAGGGATGAAACTGTCCGCCTATACTGGATTTTTGCTAAGAAAATACTTCCTTCAAATGAACAAGAGATGTGTTTGTCAGAAACACAACGCCCTCTACTGCGCCGCTTTGATTGATTGATTAATTGTTTTGATTATATCCCTTTAAAAAATATGAATTCCCTTGTAAAAATTATCTGTACCCCCCAATCGCTTCGTGTATCGTGTCTCGCGGTCTGAAATTAGACAGCAATACACGAGATTCGGATAATATGGGCGATATTTGAATAATAAAATATCGTGTATCGCTTTGTTTGTCGCGCAAAGCACGGTGTGTCACTTCGTGTTCCGTGTGTCGCCCTTTGAACTCGTGACACGATATATTGCGCGAAACACAAAGCGACACACGATATTTTGCGCGATAAACGAAGTGACACACGATATTTTGCGCGATACACGAAGCGACACGCGATGTTTACCACGATATATCGCCTTTTGGGCTAAATACACAAGGGCAATATTTCGTGATACATTCTCGCGCGTCGCTTCGTGTATCGCGCAAAATATTGTGTGTCGCTTCGTGTGTCGTGCAAAATATCGTATAACGTTTCGTGTGTCGCCCTTGATAAAAGAAGAGCAAGATTATAGATGGCACTATCCTGATTCCGTAATTAACAATTGGTAAAACAGCTCAGAAAGTACCCATTTATAACGGTGGTGGCAGATCAACATCGGTTTATGGTCTTTTTGTAAGCATTGTTTCAAATCTTGATTTTAATTTGAAATTGAATATTTTATATGTTGCTTAGAAGACATTTTATTCAAACCGACAGTAAAACTATATAAGCCTACAATATTGATATTTCGACAATATTACGTAATTAATTCTTTCTAGTTATTCTTAGTGCAATACTTTTAACAACAGGTATACTGGTATAAGTAGCTGAATCAAAATTGTGTCTATTCGTCATATCAACAAATCTCATTAAATAGTTGGGATTTCCCAAAAGCGTAATGTCTTTACGCTGAACTGCAAAACAAAGTAAATCGACCAGTTTTTCATATTATATTTTAACACTTTATGAAACATACTGACTTTTATTTTGCTTTAATTAGGTATTCTTAACAAATGCAAAAATTCAAGTCATTTACTTGGGCCTACTCATGGCAAATTTCAGCAATATTGCATAGGCTTATAAAAAGTCAATTAAGTCGAAAACCTGGGTAAGGCAGCTGCGCCAACAAATATTAAGTATTTTCCCTGATTTCAGTAAATTTGATAAACCAGGAAGTATTAATATACCCTTGTTTGAAATTTTAAAAAGTCAAAATAAATAAAAGGGTAATTATTTATGTGAATCTTAATTAATTAATTCAATAAAAGTAGAAGTTACATTATTTAAAAAGTTCTATTGCTTAATTTAATAATAATATAATACACAGTTTCCAAAAATTGATACACAAAAATGACAAAAATATACTAAATTTATCATGTGTAATCCATCAGAACAAAAGGAGTAATGTTACATAAAGGGTATCAGGGGTCCAGATTAATTATAAGATCAATTAACGCGTTACATATTTTTGCAAACTTTATATATGAAAGGAGGACTACTAGACGTTAAATTCCAACTTTCAAAATGTTTGGCCTTGCGGTTTGAGAGAAGAATATACAGTTTTCAACGTATACCTATCTGAAAAACAATAAAGCCCTTGGGCGGGGCCAATTTTTATCACGTGGTCATTATTTTAACAACCTTGGAAGAGGACCACCTTACATTAAAAAAAAATAACAGCAGACCTAAATGGTTTCAGAAGAGATTGTTTTAATTATCTACTAAATAAATCTATAGAAATAATGTAACCAGCCTGGACTCTAGGGGCATGAGTTGAGTAAGCTTAGTATAGATGACCCCTAGATGATATTACATACCAATTATTAAACGCTTGACCTTTGTGGTTTCAGAGATGATTTGTGAAGTTTTAATTGTTGAAATCTATTTTAAGCTCCAGTGACCTACATATATAACCGAACAAAACAATTTAAACAACTTTGAAAGGATACAGAATCTGTTTCTTTAACTACAAATCAGTATATAAAGTTTTATAAAGCCCTTGGGTGGGGCCAATTTTTATCATGGGGGCATTATTTTATCAACCTTGGTAGAGGACCACCTTACATTAAAAAAAAACAGCAGACCTTAATGGTTTCAGAAAAGATTGTTTTAATTATCTACTAAATATATCTATAGAAATAATGTAACCAGCTTGGACTCTAGGGGCATGATTTGAGTTAGCTTATTACAGCTAATCATTAATCGATATTTGATTGACCAAATACTAATATTTAATAATATTTCAGATAAAATGAAGTGCAATTAAAGACTGTTCACAATTCAGTGCAGAAAACAAGAGAAGACATCAAACATAAATACCAAAGATTAAACACAGTTAAGATATAATGATTACAACAAATGTGATTGTGAGGTGATGTTAATTACAAAACAACGTTTTTAGACTAAACTTGTTTTAATGTTACAAGCAGTTCATGTGAATTTGTTGAGTCAAAGGGAAACACAAACAAGATTTGTTTGTGAAACACAATGCCCCCCATATATTTGACCTTTGACCTTGAAAGATGACGTTGACTATTCACCACCTAGTTCAGTATTCAAAAGGTTCAGCTATATGAGATACATATGCATATGAGAAGTTGTTACGAAGTTTTAGTGTATATTAAATGAGCAATTTTGACCAATATATTAGACCTTTAACCTTGAAAGATGACCTTGACCTTTCACCACTCAAAATATGCAAATTCAGAGATACACATGCATGTCAAATCTGAAGTTGCTATCTTCAATATTGCAAAAGTTTAAGTATAGACTGGGGGACATAAAAACAATGGTTATTGATGAAACAATGTAATAAACTTTATGCAGTTTTAATGTTCACAGAAACTTTAAACATTCTATGAATTAATCCCATAATTTGTTTACAAAATAAATGCATCTCAAAGACACTTACATTGGTTAAGTATCATACCACACTGTTATACTGCACAAAAACTCAGTCTCATTTAAATATTTGATTCACATATTAAAATACATGTAAAGCAACTCTATTGCACTTTGAACACCAGGATTCTGTTATTAATTCCCACAATGATAGAGGCAGTGTGTCTGTCGTAGCAGACTGATTTTGGGCACTCCACCCCATCCTCCTTTGTAGCAAGAGTGGCCAGCTTCCTTCTGCCTTCACTATCCACTTGTAAGATAACATCGCACAAAAATCCACAGACCAACACTTGGCCTGCAGGTGTCACGTATACACCACGTGGGCCTTGTAGTGCAGGGTCAGTGAAGGTGGCAAGGACAGAACCATTCCTGGCCAGGGTGATAAGCTTGTGCTGGGAGTTGTTAGTGATGTACAACTTGTCCCCTGTGGGACTCACAGCACACTTCCATACTGCAATACAGAGTAACATCAAGATATTGAATTTTATCTGTATTAGTTAAGAACAAATCTCATTGAAACTGTCTTTCTTATGAGTTGATAAATACCAGGTACAACAAATCACCAAAATATGTAACAAATCCAATTATAATTAATATGTATGTGTGGCAGGAAGTTCTGTTCCAGTGTTTTGTGTTCTGTCAATGTTTGACGTGTTTGTAGGAGACTGATTTTGAAGATTTTAAGTCCTCCACAACAACATAGAAGGAAATAAAACATGCAATAATAAGACGAAACCAACACATATTCACATAAATATAATGTTATTGACACATAATGATATTGAAATATTTTACTTTACAATCATACAATCATACAAAAGACTATAATGGCTATCGATATATTTGTTACTGAAATTTAAATACTGTGTCTAGTGCCTTCATCAGTTACATAAGTCGCTTGTTGAATTATAAATTCAAACTCAGTTACTGAAAAATAATTTTTTTTACCAAAACCTAAAAATCCCAGGTTACAAGTGGTTATTAAAAGTAAGCAGTGTCTACTCTAAAATCAATATAATTCACAGGAAATCAAAATGAATGTTGTGGTGTCCATTCCATGACAAATACAATTTTAGTTTTATATCCAAAGTCTATTATCAGATATAAATTTAACGAAATTAAATGAATTAACAATATTTTGAACATGGCTAAGACAGTGAATGTCTAAACGAACTAAAGATGAAATTGTTATTCTTAAGTTTATTGTTATTTTAGGCGTAAATAAGAAACTGATTGTAAAATCTAAGTCAATTTATTAAATATATCCCAAAATAAATGAAGATTACTAAACTATGATTCTTACCCGTCCAAGAGCCTGATGTATCCTCATACATCTTGCTGACAAGTTTGCCACTCAGTGTATACTTGTATAGTGCCGTCATATTAGGAATAAACAGGTCTCCCTGGTGGAAGGCAATAGACATACATGTATGTTGTAACTGAAGCTTTCTTCCTGTCACCAGCTGCCTGTTCTTGACCGTGATGAACTGGACCTCATGTTTGAAAAGTAGATTATCATTAGTCACAGCCACCTCACTGTGTGTGATTTGACACATATCAAATGGTAAGTCAGTCACACTACATTGACTCACCACCTGGTACTGTTGGTCAAGAAGCTTGATTTTGTTATTACCCATGTCTGCTACTAGGACCTGTCCGTCTGGGAGAACTATGACGGCTGTAATACAGCATTCCTCTGAATCACTCGATATTTTCACATTTTGTACAGACTTCCCCTGCACAGAGAACACCTTGTTTGGATGATCTTGTAACATAAATGTATCGGATCTGTGTTCTATCTTCCCGAGACCTGACAGTTTGGACAAGTACTGTACAATGTCACCATTAGGCTTGAATGTTATTGAATTTTTAACCTCAAGAGCGTTCTTCAAAAAAGTTTTTGACTGTTCTATTTTATCCTCGCATTTCCTTTTGGCTATGACGGATATTTCGAGTCCGCTTTTATCACTTATGTCCTGTATGGCGTTACGAAGTTGATTTAATTCATCCCTTAGCCGGATGCATTTGTCAACATCACTTTTCGAGGAGGCTTGCAGTTTGGTTAAGGTATCTTTCATTTCCTTCAGTGTCTTCTGTTCAATTGTGTCTAAGGCTGCATTTATTTCTCTGCGAGTTTCCTGTATTGTGTGTAACTGCTCATCATATGAACTTTGCACAAACTGAATGCTAGCCAGCTGGTTGTCTTGGAGTTTAATCATTTTTTCCAGAATAGATTGGATATAATCCGACAGTTTTTGAATGTCTGTGGACTGACTTTTCACTTTTTCGGATATAAGAGTTACCTTTTGACATTGTCTGAAAGAAAGTGGAAAAACACGTAAAATTATATTAAATACTAGCATACATATTTTGACAGCTTTTATCATGGAAATCTAAAAATAATCTGGTTTCACAGCATGTTATAACCTACAAATATCCTTTTTTATTTAAATCTAACACCTACGTATTCATTTTTTTTAAATCAATGACCCACTTACAAAGGATGCCCTAATTCTGCAGACTTCTATTTATTATAATTTGACATAAACAAATTAATGGTTGTCTGAAATAAAGAAGCATTTTGCTGATATTATCAAAAAATATTTATTTGGCTAGTAATTTAATTTAGTTCCTTGCAAATAAGTTTGAAAACCCCATCGTTGTTTCGAAATAAAAGTGGTGTTTTCTATTATTAAATAAAGTTAAAATTATACCTATGATTAAGGAATGCACAACTTGCGCAGCACAGCTCATTGTGTTCATTACAGAACATTTTTAGGTTTTCTTCTTTATGGACGTCACATTTCAGGAGAAAATCTTCCACCTTCTTGGCCACTGGCCAATTTTTCATATCTCCCCTTCCAAAGGGGGCATGTTTTGTAAACAACTGACTGTGCATGCCAATACATTTTCCACAATAAAACTTCACACACGATTCACAGTAGAAATCAGCCAATTTATCTTCACAGGTCGAGCAAAAGAAGTCTTGGACCATGTCAGATCCCTTCTCAATGGTGGATTGTGAAAAGGTTGCCATTTAAGTGAATGAATTTTACAATATTCACACTTAAGATCTCTTAGAATCTCTTTAATTTTCGTTCAATATTTTGGTATCTCTTAATACTGGTAAGCGAAATTAAAGAATTCAGAAAATCACGCCAATCTAGCTATTGTTGGGTATCAGTTAACAAGCAACACCTAACACTACAACTATCCAACACAAAATACAATTCGAGTTCGTTCGAAAGCTTGTACCTCAGTAAACAAGGTAACTATGTCATCTGTAACGTGACTTTACGGTTGGTTAATTTAAGCATAAAAAGAAAATATTTTAAATCAAGGTTGTGTTGAATCAATAAAACAACGAGAATAGTTGGTTTAAGTGAAATTGATACCATGGGTATACTCGAGTATTTTTCACTGCAGACGACTGGAATGCAAAGTTATGACTCAAAACTTGTTTTAATGAATGTACTGTTAAATAATAAATAATGCATTTACAGACAAACTTATCAAATAAATGAGAAATTAACAATTCATACAATTGTCTTTGTCATGCCTGAGATATTTCACCTTGAGCTGCTATGTCCAATGGAATTGCTTGTTTGATAAATATTTATTATTTGT
This sequence comes from Dreissena polymorpha, assembly GCF_020536995.1. Taxonomy (NCBI): domain Eukaryota; kingdom Metazoa; phylum Mollusca; class Bivalvia; order Myida; family Dreissenidae; genus Dreissena; species Dreissena polymorpha. Next base: position 31,178,925 of record NC_068364.1, read on the forward strand.
AATAGAAACCACTTATAGTCTTCAATATAAGCCCAGTACAATATTTAAACAAGAGCACGCATAACGGGTGCCACGCTCGGCTGCGAAAGCTTGTCAGATTTTTTAGAGGTCACAGTGACCTTGACCGTTGACTTAGTGACCCAAAATGGGTGTGGCGTGAAGAACTCATCAAGGTGCATCTACGTATAAAGTTCAAAGTTGTAGGTGGAAGCACTTTGATTTTAGAGGCAATGTTAAGGTTTTTGTTTAAGTTTTATATAAGAGGTCACAGTGACCTTGACCTTTGACCTAGTGACCCAAAAATGGGTGTGGCGTGTAGAACTCACCAAGGTGTATCTACATATGAAGTTTTAAAGTTGTAGGTGGACGCACTTTGATTTTAGAGGCAATGTTAAGGTTTTTGTTTAAGTTTTATATTAGAGGTCACAGTGACATTGACCTAGTGACCCAAAAATGGGTGTGGCGTGTCGAACTCACCAACGTGCATCTACATATGAAGTTTCAAAGTTGTAGGTGAAAGCACTTTGATTTTTAGAGCCTATGTTTAAGTTTGATATTTGAGGTCACAGTGACCTTTTCCTTTGACCTAGTGACCCAAAAATGGGTGTGGCGTGTAGAACTCATCAATGTGCATCTACATAAAAATTTCAAAGTTGTAGGTGGAAGCACTTTGATTTTAGAGCCAATGTTAAGGTTTTAGCACGACGCCTACGGCGGACGGCGGACGACGAGCAGGCTATGGCAATAGCTCGGGTTTTCTCTGAAAACAGCCTCGCTAAAAACAACATCAAAAGACTCTAACAATTGGGTCAAAGGTAATGAGGACCTCACCTGAGACCCGAAGCTGAGCCGGCATATGTGCCGTATCCATAGCCACCTCAGAACTGAGCCATGATATCATATGAACAAATGATGTAAGCTAGTGTTTACCATGTTAAACTAAAGCCATGTAAATCAATCCCTGTTCCCTGAACCATTTGAGTTTAGTTGGTGATCACCATACCTGACAGGTGGGGTTTCCTTGGGTACTCTGGCTTTCTCCCATAACAAAAGACAACACAAAATTAAACAAGATGTGTTTGTGAAACACAATGTCCCCCTATATGATGTTTGACCTTGAAGGATGACCTTGACCTTGTAAAGGATGACCTTGACCTTGACCTCTCACCACTCAAAATGTGCAGCTCCATGAGATACACATGCATGCCAAATATCAAGTTGCTATCTTCAATACTGCAAAAGTATTCATAAAATAAGCGATTTGGGGTGTGGCGTGTAGAACTCATCAATGTGCATCTACATAAAAATATTTCAAAGTTGTAGGTGGAAGCACTTTGATTTTAGAACCAATGTTAAGGTTATAGCACGACGCCTACGGCGGACGGCGGACGACGAGCAGGCTATGGCAATAGCTCGGGTTTTCTCTGAAAACAGCCTCGCTAAAAACAACATCAAAAGACTAACAATTGGGTCAAAGGTAATGAGGACCTCACCTGAGACCCGTAGCTGAGCCGGCATATGTGCCGTTTCCATAGCCACCTCAGAACTGAGCCATGATATCATATGAACAAATGATGTAAGTTAGTGTTTACCATGTTAAACTAAAGCCATGTAAATCAAACCCTGTTCCCTGAACCATTTGAGTTTAGTTGGTGATCACCATACCTGACAGGTGGGGTTTCCTTGGGTACTCTGGCTTTCTCCCATAACAAAAGACAACACAAAATTAAACAAGATATGTTTGTGAAACACAATGTCCCCCTATATGATGTTTGACCTTGAAGGATGACCTTGACCTTGTAAAGGATGACCTTGACCTTGACCTCTCACCACTCAAAATGTGCAGCTCCATGAGATACACATGCATGCCATATATCAAGTTGCTATCTTCAATACTGCAAAAGTATTCATAAAATAAGAGATTTGGGCCACATATATTTGACCTCTTACCTTGAAGGATGACCTTGACCTTTCACCACTCAAAATGTGCAGCTCCATGAGATGCACATGCATGCCAAATATCAAGTTTATATTCAATATTGCAAAAGTATTTATAAAATAAGCGATTTGGGCCACATATATTTGACCTCTGACCTTGAAGGATGACCTTGACCTTGACCTTTCATCACTCAAAATGTGCAACTCCATGAGATACACATGCATGCCAAATATCAAGTTGCTATCTTCAATATTGCAAAAGTACTCATAAAATGAGCGATTTTGGCCACATATATTTGACCTCTGACCTTGAAGGATAACCTTGACCTTGACCTTTTACCACTCAAAATGTGCAGCTCTATGAGATACACATGCATGCCACATATCAAGTTGCTATCTTGAATATTGAAATACTGCAAAAGTGTACATTAAATTAGCGATTTTGACCCATATATTTGACCTTTGACCTTGAAGGATGACCTTGACCTTGAGCTTTTACCACTCAAAATGTGCAGCTCCATGAGATACATATGCATGCCAAATATCAAGTTGCTATCTTCAATATTGCAAAAGTTATTGCAAATGTTAAAGTTGGTGCAAACAGACAGACAGACAGACCAACAGACAGGGCAAAAACAATATGTCCCCCACTACTATAGTGGGGGACATAAAAAGAGCACCGCCTAACGGGTGCAGACCGCTCATCTATTTTTCTTATTAAAGGTGTAAGGACCTATCTCAATACTTCAATCAAAAAGGAGGCAGGGGTGGGGTGGAGAGGGGTGAATAGTGTGGGTGTGTGGTCATTTATTACATAACCTTTTCAAAAAATAAAATAATAAAAAATATTTTTTTTGTGTTTTTTAACCATGTTTCAAAAAAAAATTGGGGGGGGGTCGGGAGGGGGGTCGGAGGGAGAGTAGGGTATAGTGTGAGGGTGTGGTCATTTGATAGATGATCTTTCAGAAATAAGAAATCAAAGGGAAACAAAAATTATTTATTGGGGGGGATTCTGGGGTGGATCATGGGGGAAGGTTTAGGTAGAGTCTACTGTGGTATATTAGGTAAGTGTTGTTATGTCAAAATATGAATCAAATCTGATCATAAATAAAGAAGTTATGGCAATTTAAGCAAAATTTAATAATTTGACCTTTAGAGTCAAGGTCATTTAAAGGTCAAGGTCAAATTCAACTTACCAGGTACAGTATGCACATGATAGTATTAAAGTATTTGAAGTTTGAAAGCAATAGCCTTGATACTTTAGAAGTAAAGTGGACCTAAGCACACAATTTAACAAATTATTCAAAGTGAGTAAGTCAATAACGGGCTATAATTCAGTCAAAATGCCAACCAGAGTTATATGCAACTTGTCCTGTAGAGTCCCCATATGATAGTTAGCGAGTTTTCCAAGTCTAAAGCAATAGCTATGATACTTTAGGAGTAAAGTGGACCTAAACACAAAACTAAATGAAATTTTCAAGTTTCTAAGTATAAAGGGGCCATAATTCTGTCAAAATGCCAGTCAGAGTTACAAAACTTTGCCTGGACAGTCCCCGTATAATAGTTAGTAAGTGTTGCAAGTATGAAAGAAATAGTTTTGATACCTTAGGAATAAAGTGGACCTAAACACAAAACTTAACCAACTTTTCAATTTTCTAAGCATAAAAGGGCACATAATGTCAAAATGCCGACAAGACTAAACTAACTTTGCATGCCCAGTGCCCTTATGATAGCAAGTACGTGTATCAAGTTGGAGAAAAGTGGACCTTAGTACAAAACTTAACTGGACGCCGATGCCGACGCTCAGGTGAAGACATTAGCTCTTTTTTTTCCAAAAAATAGATGAGCTTAAGATATTTCAGAAACAAGTTGAAATAGCTGAACATTGCAGCTATTATTCAAAATTCGTCCCTGTTTTAGTCTAGTAATACATTTTAAAATACACACAATACTCTGCCAGATATGATTATTACATACTGGTTTCCGAACGATAGAA